>NW_018127940.1:119234-153415 GCF_001952655.1 Monopterus albus
GTAAGACGACCTTTGTCAGAGAGGAGACCACAGACAACTTCTGGGATCCTCTACAGTTTGGTAGGAATCATGTCTGCCATCATAAAAGAGCCCCCTTCAGTCTATGTAACAGCACCCAATGAGGAACAAAAACTCTATGGCCTAGTAAACAAACTTAAGCTTTTTGCCAAAGGAAAAACCCTCCCCTCAGTGGGAGGAACGAGAAGTGCGATCGGGACTCACCAGTTCCAGGTCTTTGAACACACAACATCCTAAAAACTGTTTACACAGACACTTCCCAGCTGACCTGAAGGAGCTTGTGGGAATCTGTCAGTGAAACCTAAAGCAGAAAAAAAGCACTAAAAAAATGACTCAGCCTTAGCTGCTTCTAATGGCGTGATGACAAAGTGAAGAGAGGATTTTCATACATATACAAAGAGAGTAGAGGATATTTGTATTTATGATAAACAGCTACATATCTGCTAATGAACTTGTGCATAGCAAGAAAGTCTAACACAATGACATACTGTTTGCAGGAAGTAACAGACATTAGTACAGAAATTCAAAGACTTCATTAATGGCACCAACATGTGACATTTAGGCTTTTAAACCTTTTTAACCCTTTATACATTTTTTTTATGCCACAGCACTGTGTTTAAAAGGATCAGGTTTCCACAGGAGCAAAACAATACTGGCCTTGTACATCTGTTATCAGGTAACATGAAAGAATGGTCACTCTGAAAGTCAAATTTAGAGTCAGCTGGGTTTGAGCTTGTAGGCAAATTCAGTGCGTTTGTCTGCATGATGACAATGCCTTCATTATGCTGCATCCACTACTATGACACCTTAAATGTCTACATCCCATCACAGGGCAGTTCAACCAAAGTTCATTCTCAAATTGTTTCATATGATGATCTCAAAGAAACTGAAGCAGTGGATAACAAGTGAGGGCATGCCAACATTTGGATTATGGGTAGAGCTACGAATCTTACAATAAGTTGTTTGGTACTGTGTTGGTGTTCTGCTGCCACTCTTCATATTTGCATATACTTGCAAAAAGGCGATGCCTCTCATACAGCTTTGGTGCAACCCAGAGATTGAGCCAAAGTAAAACACACCGGTGTGGGTGTGTAGTGGCTTTAGTAACAAAACAAATACCTACTGAAGTGTGTCTGTACGTTGATTTACCTTTTATACAGAGTCTAGTCTTGTATCTACATTTTAGGACAGTCGGTGAGGATTACTTTAACCAGACTTAATCTAAATCACTATCAACCAGGCAGCAGCTCGCTATGATCCAAATCAACCCATTAAACTAAGAACACTGTCATGATTGTTGGCCTTTAAGGTATGGTGTTTATTTAAACGTCAGATATGAATTTAAAAGTGCATTAACTAAGATTTTACTCTGATAGACCAAAAAGGTTGTGCTCTCTTGCACAGAAAATGGGACAAACCAGGGTTGGTTTAGCTTTTTTTTTTTTTTTTAAATGGACAGTGTTAAAAGGATTTAATTTAATTCAGACTTGCCGTTCCTCTTTATGGATGTTAGCATCTAAAGCAAATGTTTAATAATATTAGCAACCTAGCATGGTCATAAAATAGCATCTGCACTGGGTTAATGATTTTACTTTGAGTACTTCAAGCTTTGTTTAAGGTCAGCGTGACTGGCTTCATCATGGCGCCAACCAGGGCTGCCTCAGACATGTGCTCCCGTGTGTTTTCTGTTGTTCATGTTGGTTTTTTGCAACCCTGCCCGGATTACTTTTACGAGGGATGAGCTTTTGAACATCCGTGAGCTCAGTCTGGACATTTTCTCCCCGGTTTTCATCGATGGTGGAAGCTGTTTGAACATTTTAGCTGGCGGAGCAGCAGCTGTTATCGGGAAGTGGTGGAGGTGCTGGAGGGGGAGAAGGGCCGGTGTACGACGGCAGGTGTACCGATCGCCACTCTCGGCAATACATCTAGCTAATCTCATTCCCTTTTAACATTCTGCGGCATTATGCTTTGTGGAAACACGGCTCAACGACTCGATCCCTGACGAGACTGTTCAGCTGCCAGGATTTCAGATCTACAGAGCAAACCGAGTGAAAGAGCTATCTGGAAAAAAGAGAGGAGGAGGCATCTGCTTTTACATTAATGGAGGTTGGTGTGGGGACATTACAGTGCTGGACAGAACTTGTAACTCACACTTAGAGACATTATCCATTAACTGTAAACCTTTTTATTCTCCTAGAGTTTTCTTCGTTTATCCTGGTTGGTACCTATGTTTCTCCACAGGCCTGTGTTAGAAATGCAATGCATTTCCTAGCCAACCCGATAAGTATGGAAGAGAAACACCCAGACTCCCTGAGTATTATTTTAGGTGATTTTAACAGAGCAAACCTTACTCACGAATTGCCCAAATACAGACATGTTAGTTGTCCCACCAGGGACAAAAACACACTGGACCATTGTTATACAGTAATCAAGGACGCCTACCACTCTGGTCCCCGTGCAGCTCTTCAGCTTTCAGACCACTGCATGATCCACCTCATTCCCACTTATAGGCAGAGACTCAAAGCTGCAAAGCCTGTGGTCAAAAAGGTGAAAAGATGGACTGAAGAGGCAAAGTCAAAGCTACAGGCCTGCTTTGACTGTAGAGACTGGGGTATCTTTGAGGCTGCAGCTAGACTTGGATGAGTAGAATGACACGGTGACATCGTATCGGTTTTTGTGAGGACATGTGCATGCCCATTAAGACTCTTTCCATATACAATAACAATAAACCTTGGTTCACAGTGAAGCTCAAATGGCTCCGTCATGCCAAAGAGAAGGCCTACAGGAGTGGGGACAGGCCAGAAACACACTGACAAAGGGGGATCAGAGTAACAAAGAGGAGCTACTTGGAAAGTATGAAAAAAAATCAGTGTCAGTCCAATGAACCATTGTCTGTGTGGAGGAGAACATCACCAGGTACAAGAGAGATGTGTGTTGCCTTTTCAGTTTTGAGAGACTGGTATTGACCCACCTGAAGGACATTTTGGAGAGCCATAAGCTGGCTGACTAGCTGAATAAGTTTTATTGTAGGTTTGAAAGGCAAAACTCTTCACCCCTCTCTCAACTCATCTTGGACTCACAACCAGTAGCTGCTTCCTCTTCCCCTAGGACGACCTCCCCCTCCTCTCCCCCCCATCAGTCCACTACCTCTGACAATCTGTCAAAGAGATGTGTGTTGCCTTTTCAGTTTTGAGAGACTGGTATTGACCCACCTGAAGGACATTGTAGATCACCGGCTGGATTCCCTGCAGTTTGCTTATCGGACAAACAGGTCAGTGGATGATGCAGTCAACATGGCACTGCACTACACCCTGAAACACCTCGACTCAACAGGGACCTATGCTCAAATCTTTTTTGTCGACTTCAGTTCAGCATTTAACACCATTATCCCAGACTTCCTCCACTCCAAACTTACCCAGCTCACTGTGCCTGCCCCCACCTGTCAGCGTCACCGGCTGGATTCCCTGCAGTTTGCTTATCAAACAAACAGGTCAGTGGATGATGCAGTCAACATGGCACTGCACTACACCCTGAAACACCTCGACTCAACAGGGACCTATGCTCAAATCTTTTTTGTCGACTTCAGTTCAGCATTTAACACCATTATCCCAGACTTCCTCCACTCCAAACTTACCCAGCTCACTGTGCCTGCCCCCACCTGTCAGCGGATCACCAACTTTCTGATGGACAGGAAGCAGCGGGTGAGGCTGGGGAAAACCACATCCAGCACCCGGCCTATCAGCACAGGTGCCCCCCAGGGATGCGTGCTTCTGTAAAAGTAACTGCTGTGCAACATTTATTAGTTTTAACTTCCACTCACTTTCAGTCACCATTGCTAGTAAGTGGTGAAGAAATGCAACACAGTGCCACAGAAACCCTACAATCAATGAGCATTTTGGTGGTGTAATTGCAGAGTGGCACAGACAAATCAGCACGCAAGTATAAATGCCAACAACGGCGTAGGCCACTTATGTAGCCTATGGCATAAGCTCTACACAGAACCACAAATCAAGCTCGAGTCTGCTAACGCTAGCTTCAGACTGGAGGCTACGCTGTTGCTAGAAAACAGGACCTGATGGGAAGGGCAAAGAGCATTTGGGAGCAGTTTCTGGTGTCAGTTGAGTCTCCCTCTTCTGGCTGAAAATAAACTAGACAGATTAGCCTTAAGTGCTGCTATTTCTGTGACCCAGCTGAGTGGCTTCCAGACAGTGACCTTCGCTCAGTATGTCTTCAAAAACTAAACTGTACATCTTTTAGGAAGTAAGAAAACAAGAAGGTATCACAGATGTAGCCAAAGAAAAATTATGGCCTCCATCCTTTAAAACTACATAGTATAAAGACTTTAAATCTTTAACTAAAGGTAATACGCTTACTTACTTGGGGTTTATCTTTTCACCCTGGTCTTGAAGAATTTCCAAAACATCTCCACCGTTCAGGCAAAGTTGAACCTTCTCATCCTTGTCATTCAATTCCACCAACATGTACTCGACCTGAAAGCAAAAAAGACCCTTTCAATCTGCAAACACTGACTTATGGTCACTGCTTTATTAATTTGACAGATGCTTTCAGCGGGTGCTAGATGACAAAACCAACGTTTGCAAGATCAAACTGGGATGCCATCACATCACTTCCAATTCATCAGTCATGTTTCAATGACTGAGTCCGTACCCTATAATCCCCTGCCTAAAAGTGGGATTAATCTACAACAACAGCACTCCACATTGTTTGAAATCAAAACTATTTGTTCAAGCTGTAGCACTGTGGTTTCGTGGAGTGGTAGCAGGCGAACACTAGAAATGAAAGCTGAGTATAAAAAAAAAAAAAAAACAAACACCCAACTAGCTTAAAAAAATAATACCCCAACCAGCTAAGACACATGCACCAACATGCTGTATAGCAGGCTTTACATTTCTTTATAGTTGAACAGGGAGTGGCTGCCTGAAGTAGTAGAGATACTGTCTGAAGGATCTGGTTTTTTAAAAAAATCTGCTCTGTCACTACTCCAAAAGATTATTTTTAAAACTGCACTTGTGTTTTGTTATGTATGACAAATGTTTTCTTTTTTTTCCTGGTGTGGGAGTAGAATCAGTACATCTAGCTTTTCTGTAACAATTAAAGAGCCCCATTGCATCATGCACAATCATCATGACTAAAGCATGAAGGGGAAGCAACACAGCATCTTGCACATGGTTTAATAGAGAGGGAAAACGATTCTCACCTCATCTCCCCATTTCAACACATCTTTCTGACGCTCCTTCACCTTGTTGTAGATGTTGAGAAACTGAATGATGCCGTGCTTTCTGATATGGTCAGCATGCTTCTTGGTTTCTTCCCAGTTCAATGGAGACCCCTGTGACAGTAAACCCATCGCACAGATAGGCTGTTATGTGTACGCTGAAGGCTGAGGGTTCTTTGCCGACTGCTGATCCTGAACTTGCAAGCCGAGTGTTAACTAGCTACCGAGTTTGTCAAACTCGTACACAGATAGCATGAAGCCTCGGTCTAAATAAACAGCAGCATCTGCATCCTTAAGGTGATGTCTGAGAGTTTACACGTTGAAATCAGAGTCTGTGGCTGCTGTTAAGCGGCGTGCCCTGTCGGTAAGCTTAGCTGGGCATCCAGAAGAAGCAGGCCCCTGCTCATCACTTGCTAATGTCTGATAAGCTCGGTAAAACACACCAGTGAGCCGATAACGCCGCTCCACCAAAAACAAAGAGTTCCCGCTCGCCTTTGGCTGAGTTACCGACCCTGAACGGAGCCTGTTAAGCTGTGCAGTTCTGCATTACTATGACAATGAACTGGACCGACACGTAAGTCGTTACTGCCAAACCAATCTACTTCGCTGAAATGGGCTGTGTGTTGAACATAAAACCGTATCCCTCCTTTGGCTGAGTTAACGACCCTGGACGGAGCCTGTTAAGCTGTGCAGTTCTGCATTACTATGACAATGAACTGGACCGACACGTAAGTCGTTACTGCCAAACCAATCTACTTCGCTGAAATGGGCTGTGTGTTGAACATAAAACCGTATCCCTTGGCTTCACACACGTGATGTCACCAGGCGAGGCGGAGCACGGAGGGACGTCACGATGACTCTGCATTCTTGGCTGCTCAGCTCCTCCCTGACCAGTCAATCAGAGCAGGCGGTGATAGTGCGTTCAATTGCTGTCGGAAATAGCAACGACATATATACAAGGTAGAAATACACGGGATAAAAGAGTCCTTTTTATAAACAGGACGGTAATATTTTGTGATCCAGTTATACGAAAATTCCAAACATCACAATATTATCCTGGTCCTCTTTGTCTTAACTTTACATTTCCTAGGAAAACCACAGACATGGCCGTTTTTAAGCCTCTTGCGTGGCCCTGAGGCTAATATGTTGTTGGGCCCTTGTTGTTGGGTAGTTTTATTTATTTTTTTATTTTGACTAGTACTCTATAGATTAAATGAATAGTTCATTATTCGGTTAGTTGAATTACAGAAAATTAATTGGCAACAATTTTTAAAAACTGAACAATGTTTAAGTCATTTTAAAAGAAAAATACCACAAATTCACCAGCACCAACTTCTCAACAGTGACTATAAATAGTATATGTAGTTTCTCATATTTATGGTTTAGACATATGAAACAAGATTTTACACTTAACTTGGGCTCTGGGGAATAATGATTGTCATTATAAACTATATTTTCTAATAATCAATCGATTATTCATGGCAATAAATGTCAGAATTATTGATAATGACAATAATTATGGTCTGTTTATTGTGAATAGTACAGTATGATATGTTTCTTTTAATTTTGCCCTTTTCCTTTTTATTTAAGTTCTGGATAAAATTAAATTCTGGATAAAATTGTGTAGCCCACCTATGATGTCCTCAGCTTGTTTTGTCCAAACAGCAGTCCAACCCTTACTTAATCAATTTCATATAGACTTCTCATATGTAGACAATGTTGAAAATGGAAGGAAAAAATTATGTAAAACAAACTGATTAAACTTTTTTAAAATTGCAACCTTTCACCCTTTTGGCAGATTTACCAGCAGCCCCTTAAAAAAGTTATCAAAAAGACTACATAAGACAATGGCAATTCAAAGCAGCCATGCATTTTTTCCCCAAAGCTATTTTATTTACCGTAATGATATAATGGGTCCCTTGTCTCATCAATTCACAGCATTAAAAGGAATGTTTACTATAGCCTATATGAGAAGCTTATTGCGAGAACTTAAATGCAACATTGTCAAAAGGAAAAAGGAGCTTGTAACGATGACAGTGCACTTGACCTTCCTGAGTGGGTGTGTAGGTCTACTGGATGGGTGTGCACCAGGCCATAAGTCACAGACCTGAATGGGTTTAACCTGCAACACTCTGACAAACACTTCATTTCCTTTGATTGTCGAGTTTCCATCAGAGTGATTATTCACATCCTATCTGTTAGTAATCAAAGTTAGTCAAGTTTACTATCATCTCTTGACTGTAAACAAAACCAGTCCTGGTCATTTTTATTTAGTGTCCACAGCATCTGTCAGCATTGTGGGACGAGAGGGTTTTAACAATGACAGACAATAGAGATGGCAGCAAATCTGACTGAGATAGCTCTTCAAATCTTTTTCAGAATTATGCAAGCTGTTTAATTTGAATTCACCAGATCTAAAAATAAGACTTGCTATTATACCCCTTGACAGTGTTGATGCAGGATTAAAAACAAAGTCAGAAGCGTGTACTTCATGATTCATATGAAAAACAAAGAGGCAGCGCCCTAAATGGCCTCAACATTTGTTCTTCATTATCTACAAACTGCAGTGAACACCATGCGAATTAGAAACTAAATCCCCACATTGCTGTTTTCACAGCACAGAGACACTTTTCAGTCATCAAGCTAAGTACCAATATTAACTTGGCATTTTCAGTAATTTCCCAATATACCAAAGAAAGCCACTATAGCAAAACCAATCCTGCATACATGTAGGATTTTTTTTATTGATCTTGGTCAAAAATAAACCATACCTTACTTTTTTTTTTAGTAAAAGTGTCAATACATTTCTTTAAAAGACTCAGAATTAATGAAAAAGAAAACTTTTCATTGTCATAAATTTGGATAAATAAAAGGCTCAAAGCTGCGATGCATTGGCGACCTGTCCAGGGTGTAGCCCACCTAATTTTGTTAATTTAAAAACAAACAAACAAAAAAGACATGTCTAGGAATTCACGTCCAGAAAAGCTCAGGTTGACAACATGATTTCCAAGCCTTATTTCTCCTTTTGTTGTTTACAAAATGATTTATTGCTGTCACATCTAAACCCCTTCAGCCCTCACCATTCAGCATTGTCCCAGTACAATCTGTTTCCTTTACAGTGGCAATGTATATGACAATCACATAACAGATGACACAAGACTACTGAATACTGTACAAATGTAGAGAAACAGCATTCTTACTGTGAGGTGTCAGTGTATTTAAATACTAATCAGAAGAAGTACCTACTCCTGGTAGGTGAGGCCAAAACTTATTCCAGCTTCAGCTTTCTACCGCTAATTATTTTGTTCAAGTACCTGAGAATCACAGTAGTTACAGTCAACATAAACAGGATTGTCACAGAGATCAGCATTATAATTTCCATGGTACTGGGTTATAAACACAGTTATGTAACAGATCAGCATTATAATTTCCATGGTACTGGGTTATAAAAACAGTTATGTAACAGATTAATCATCATAACAACTAGATTTTGCATTTTTATTTATTTTATTTGAGTTAAAATAACATTTGTTATAGAAAAGGGGCTAGTGACATAATCCCAGCTGAACTGGCCCCAAAGAAGACTTCTCTTTAAAAATGATAAAATTGGTTACTGTCTGTCTCTATCATAAGCATTATCTAACATTTTATTATTAAATTGAAAAGTACTGAAAATATATTTCAAAGCTTTTGGCTTCTTCTTTGAAAACAGCACTTGAGTTTGTTTCGAATGAATGGAATTTTTTGAAAAGTGTTTACAGAATGTGTTCCTGAATGTGGAATCTCTGCATTTAACTCATTTTTGCCCATCTAAAGAAAATGACAACCATTTAAATGGATCATCTAAGCCTCCAAAAAGGAATTGTTGGTAGAGTTTAAAACCAAGAGTGATGCAACAGACAAGATGGAGAAATGTAAACTACATTATTATTATCATTTAAACACCTATATACTGACGGGTGCAGATGAAACTGAACTGGCTCTGGACTCTCCTGTTTTCCGTGTGGGTATGGTGACAACACAACATGAAATACCAACTGTAGCTTCAGGTAATTCATCATCCTCGGTCCATTCGTTGAGGTCAGGGTTGTAAACTTGAATGCATTTCTTGTACTTCTTCTCCCCCTCGTTCCAGCCTCCCAGGAGATAGAGCTTGTTGTTCAAAATGGCAATACCAGCTGTGCTCACCCCTGTGTGAAGAGGTGTGCAGTAGCTCCACTGCCCATTGTGAGGGTTGTATGATTCGACGGTGAGGACATCCACCCTCTCCCCACGACCTCCCAGTTGACTGCCACCGATGACGTAGGCTCGGTCTCCCATGGTGGCAGCGCAGTGCCAGCCACGAGGGGTGCTCAGACTGGTCTTATCCTGCCAGCTGTCAGTGGAGGGGTCATATGAACACACAGCCCTGGAGTAGGCATTGTTGATGTAGCCTCCAGATACAAGGATCTTGCCATCGATGACAGAGCTGGCGTGACAGCAGCGGGGCACCTCCATGGGAGCTTTCATCTGCCACTGGTTGGAGGAGGGCACATAGCACTCCACTGAGGCCTGAACACCATCAGAGTTTCGACCGCCTATGGCAAACAAGAGGCTGTTGTAGGTGTTGAGGCTGAAGTGGGTGCGCCTCTGGATCATGCTGCTCAAGTGAATCCAATTGTTGAAGCGGGGATCGTATCTAAAGAGTGTGAGAAAACATTTAATGGTATTTTATAGTTTGACACAACAACAATATGACAAATGCAGAATTTAAATCAGGTAGTTCTTACCTGCAGAAGTTGCTGACTGCATGTTTTGCCTGGTTCCTTGCATCATTCTGGTCCTCACCACCCGCCACATACAGGAAGCCATCCAAGATGGCCACACACTGATTAAAGCTCTTTGCTGGCATTTCTGTCAACTTATTCCACACGTTGTCTACATCTCTGTAGAGAACATCTTTGCTGAGAGATTTCTCTGTCAAGGCAGGGCGTCCACCGACTGTGAGGATCACCTTGAGGCCACCACGTACTTTTGTCCTGCGTGACTGGAGGATGTTCTGTTGGTATGGCAGTAGATGGTAATTCATAGCATCAACAAGGAGACGGTGGCACTCGGGGTCTTGCATCATTCTAGGCACATTCTGGACGTGATTCACCAGGTCTTGGGCAGAGATGGTGCCAAAGCGAATGTGAGTTAGGAGATCTGCCGCATACTTCAGCCTCTTCTCATCAAAGTCCAACCATTTCATGGCAATCTGAAAAGCTGTGATCTCGGAGGGAAGCTGCAGGGAATCATCTGAGAGGAAATCACGAAGGCTGTGATCTCAGAGGGAAGATGCAGGGAATCATCTGAGAGGAAATCACTGATCTGCTCATAGGTGAGCTTAAGGAACTGCTCCATCTCAGAAAACTCAATGAAGTTCTGCCGCATGAACTTCTGAGCTGCCTCCTTGGTTTCTTTGAGGTTATAGGCATCAGCAATATTGGCCACATACATGCAATTTTCCACGCTTAGCTCCTGCATGAGGAAATCACTGCACATCTTCACTAAGGTACCAATCTGCAGCAACATGGCTGCAGCAATAGTGCTGCCAATGCTGTACAGTGACAGGGTCAGCTTTCCAGAGTATGCATAAGTAATTGCAGTGGCTAAACCGACAGGTGAGAGGTCGTTCAGCTCGATCTTCTGGAGGGTTGAATCCTTCTTCAAGATGTTTCGGATGTATTCACTGCAGGAGGCCATGACAACTTTGTGAACATCGAATGACTTTGACTTGGTGGAGACTGTTAAATCACAGAGGAAGCTCTCATGTCTCATGTTGCTCAAACCCTCCAGCAGGTTAGGTGCATACACAGAATCAGTAACTTCAGTTGAAATGCAGTTGAAGCCATTTCCCCCTTCTAACAGAGTGTTTAGCCCATTGATCTTGTTGATGGGGCTGTCCTCAACCATTATGGTCATTTCATTAATGTCTCCTTTATTCTTTTTGGTTGCCTTGTTCTTTTTGGGTGCCATAGCTGCAGCAGCAGAACACAGCCCAGATCTTCTGAAAATATAAATGAAACTTGTCAGAAAACTGTATTACAACTAACAGACACTGCGCAGAAATCAAAGTTGGATCATGTCAGTCAGCCAGAAAAAAAATGTGTGTGTGTGTGTGTGTGTGTGTGTGTGTATTGAGCTACACTTCTGCACTCTCTACTGTATGTGCTGCACTTGTTGCCCCAATAAGCAATAACATCAAATCCCTGTACATTTAACAAGTTGGATCTAAGGAGGAAAGTTCTAGAAGATTTTGGAGTTAGTGGACTTCATTGTGCCACCCTTTGAAAACATGCATGCTACCAGGTGATGTTGGAGTGTGTGAGTGCGTCAGCATGCCCCTCTTTGCATCTGTCACAATTTATCAGCAGCATGTCCAGGAATAGCAACGTTGGACTGCTCACCCATGACGTTCCTTTTATAGACTGTCAGACATGAACAGCAGACCTCATGTCCTCTGTTTAAAATCAGATTAGGGCAAATACTCATTTTTGTCTCTTTATTTTATTTGTTTCAGATCAGCAAACCTGATGCTTGTTGTCACAATAGCTATGAATAAAAACCCATTTTATGAAAAGATAAAACTGCTTCTTTTTTGCCATTTGAAGCTCAGGTTTTCTGTTTTAAAATGCTGCAAACCTTAAGTGGTATACCTGATCATTGTACCACATTGCCTTTTTTATTGCTAAAATTGCAAACAGTCAAGCATGGGAAAGCTTCACTTACCTAAAAATTGAAGTTTAGGCTGGTGAGGAAGGAACTTGTGCCTCCAGTTACTGGAGCAGGACAGAGAGACCAGTAGTCACCCCTGCTGAAAGAGACATTTAGTTAACTCCTCCTCTAGGGTAGTGAGTACCAATCAAGTATTGTGCAATGCATGTGGCAGAGGGCAGGAACATGCACCCCCAACATAAAGTGTCCCACAGCAGCCTCCAATCAGTTGATGTCAACATACTGCAGGGGCTGGACCTACTATATCATTAATGGGACAGTAAGAGTTGATTAGTCTTCATTGTTTACAAGAAATATTAGACTACATACAAAGAGCAGCCTACTCCAGGTACAAATAATTTTTATACAATTTATTTTACAATTCTATAGTAAAACCTTTCTAATAATAGAATTAGTTGTATTGTTGGATGTGACAATGTCAATGGAAATAAACAGAATGTATTTGGAGAAAATAAAATCTGAAATCCACATAGGACACTCACAGTACAACCATCAGAACATTTAATATGTGAGCTATCTGTGCAGAGGACTACAAAGGTCTAAGGAGAAATACAAAAACAGTTGCATTCTGCAGTTTCAGAAGTGTCACCACTATCTATGTCCAGGTTTGGTTTCTTTCTTTTTTTGCCTGATGTATTGGTCAATGTCAGCTGAAGAAGTAAACATGATTTATGTTCTCATTGTTCAGAATAAGATAGGAGTCATGATTATTACATCATGTCTCAACTCTTGAAAGGAGAACTGAATTTTTTAAAAATCCTTTCATGTCACATTAGGGGAAAATCATTATGTCATTCATAACAAATTTCAAATCAGCACGCCTGGTTGCTGTTTCTGATTTGATGGATAGCCCCACATGTGCATTTAAGGGTCCAATAACTCCCCAGGAGGCTGAGGGGCAAATTTCAGAAAGGTAGTTTATTTTCTTTAGCCTAATATTCTTAGTTCTCTGTAGCAAAAAAAAAAAAGTGTTTTTAAATTTTGGTCATATATGACTTATATCTGCGTGTTTAATGATTTCTACGCCATATACCGACTTTATTTCTGTCATTGGTTCCGCCTATAATAATAGTGTCATCAATGGGCGCGCTGCCCGGTGCGTGTGGACGCGGTAGCACGTGAATCACCGTGATGGCCAGCAGCTCTCGTGTGGTGAAGAAAGTAATGCGGTTCAAACGTCAGCTCACAGACAAAGCAGACTCTGCTACGGTAGATATGATGTGCTTTTCTAAACAAGTGGACTCAATAACCAGACCAGAAACAGTTTGCTGTAGGTCTCTGTAGTAGGCTCCCGTTTCTCTGGTCTACTTTATTCTAATGATACATTTACTAGCCCCTACATTCGGCTTTTGTTTAAACACTTCCACAATCGTTCACTGGTGGTTTTGTTTGGTCACGATTAATTTCGTGTAGATTAATTTAGAACAAACAAACAAAACACCACTGTTTTTAAATAACTTGAGTTAGAAGCCAAATTGGTCTAAGTAACATACAACCACTGTATCAAGTTGGACGCTATGGAGACGTGAAATGTGATGACTTGACCGTCCCACCTCCTGAATATTGTGTTTTTTCTTTCATGTTGTCCATCTTACGTCCGTGTCCTTGATTATCGCGTGAACAGTAGCTGATTAAACGTGGTTTCTGTCACTGTCATGAGCGCTTCTGCAGCCACACAACGTATTAAGGGTCGGCCGGTTTAAATGGGAGGGTCTCTGTAGCTAAAATTGGCGACTCCTCCAGTTGTTGAACTTATGGCTTGGTGTCAGTCATCCACGAAGGCTCTGCACGCTTGTTTAAGTCAGTTTTGTTTAAAGATGGATTTATAAATCGGCCAAATATTTAGATTTTTAGATACAATTAAATGTCAGCTGCACAACCTGAAAACAACCAATTAAGTCATATAGTGAGACTCTATAACAGCCAGCAGTGGCATTGTCCATTTATAGTTCACAGTAAAAGGAGCAGTCTAAGACTGTGTGTGAGCTTCCCATACATAGCTTATACTCTGAATGCACAATCGGCAACTGTGGTGATCCAGAATGCACTGCCGTATTTGGCAGGTCAGATCTTCAGTTTAGTTTGCTTTTTAAGCAGATCTTTGTCCTAAATGTGTGCAAAAAATGAGCACATTAACCCAAAGATTTTTGAAATGGTTATCATATAATGCACCAAGCAGGGATTTGTGTGTTTGTGTTTATCTCTTTCCAGGTTATAAACATTTTGCAGAAACTAAAGGATCTGGACATCACATTAGACATTCTTGCTGTGAGTCTCTTTTGCAAGAAATGGATTTTGTGTTTATACTTGCATACAAGGTTTCAATGTCTGCACTAATTATTGTCTACATGCAAATTAGGAAACTGGAATTGGCAAAACAGTTAACACCTTGCGCAGACATAAACAGGCTGGAGAATTTGCCAAGTTGCTAGTTAAAAGCTGGAAGAAACTGATCCCCAAGGACTCCACAAGGTGAAATATTTTAACCTTAAAGTTTTATTTAACTGTATAATATGATTGCACTTTTTTTAAAACATCTTCATCTTGAATTTGCAGCCACACAGAAGATGGGGATATATCAGAGAGTATGTCTGTTAAAGACGAGCTGAATGACTCGTACTGTTCAAATGCAGGAAGTTTGACAGTGGAGGATTCAAACAATAACTGTTTAAACCCTCAGAGCAATAGTCAGGAGTCTTCAGATGAGGTCCACTTTAAAACGGGGAACGGGAAAGCTGATTCAGAGAAACAACAACGTGAAGAGCAAAAAAGAAAAAGGGATCAGAATGAAAATACAGAAAAAAATCGGCAAGAAAACCAAAACATCTTTCAGAAGGACATCATGAAGAAGAAAATTTACATCCAAGAGGAGAAAATGGATGATTATGTTGTTTCCAAAAAGAGGAGAAATGATCAGAGTGACAGAAAATCAGAAGACAGTCAAACTTGGCTTGGAAACAAAAACTCAGAAGACACTCATCAGAAATCCAGATCTGATTCCAGGGAAAAATTGAAAAGAAACTCTGATAGCAAAAGATTTGGGTCAGAAAAAGAGTCCAGTAAGAAATCAAAAGAATTGTCAAAGGAAGGTAAAGAACCTATGTCATTTGAGTCCAGTGTCAAATGCTCAAAAATGTTAAAACTGCCTAGTGTCAAAGATGTGAAATCTTCAGGAATATCAGAGAGCTTAGAGGCTCAGAGCAGTCAATGGAAAAAACCGGGTAAACGGAGGCATGTCAGGCTTCAACATGAACATGAGTCTGACAATGAGGCACATTCAAAACACAGGAACAAAAAGGCCAAAGTAAAGCACAAAGACAGGGAACCTGACAATGACCAGGATGAGCCTTCCATGTCTTTTGAATCTTACTTGAACTATGATGCTAATGTTCTCAAGAGAAAAGAATGTCGAGTGAAGAAACCTTCCCAAAAAACTGGGACTGTAGTAAAGGGGGAATTGACAAAAGACCCTGGCACATCTGTCAAGTCACCTGTGATGGCCATAAATGTTACCTCTCCAAAACAGGTATATCTGACATACGAACTTAAATGTTTTGCTATCAGAATGTATGCCAGGACTGATTAATAGTGACAGGTAATGCTCATATTTTAGAAGCTTCAGCAGTCTGTAATGGACCTGATGAGTATTCCCTTACCTGCTGTCCTGCTCGACTGTGAAAAGCCATCCAGTGTTGAGTACTTTGAGAGGAAAGGTACTGTGTGTATAACAAATTCAGCTGTTGTCACATTGGCTATTTTGTTATAGACATTCATCCTTTTGTCTTCAAGTTGAGAAGGAATCTGACTTCTGTGACATCTCCGAGGAGTCCGCAGTCTTCACTGGTCAACGACTTAACAAGAAGATGCAAGTGTACTCTGGTGCCAAAACAGTCTTCCTCCCAGCCATGATGAGCTTGTACCAACAGTGTATCCGCACACTCCAAAATAATATCAACCGTGAGTGAAGCCCAAATGACTTTTTGTGTGGCTCTGATGTTTTGTCAGTTTGTAGGATTTATATTTAGGTGCAGGAATCTCTTCTCAGTGCTTTATGAAACTGGTGGAGTCCCGTTTGAAATCCTTGAGCCGGTGATGGAGAGGTGTACACCAGAGCAGCTGCTGCGTGTTGAAGAATGCAATCCAGTAAGAAAGTGACATGAATAAATTTAGTGCAGACATGCATTTAAAGGCCACTTGAGGTACACCTGCCTAGTACTGGGTCTGACCCCCTGTTGACTCCATGCTGTGGGCTACAGGATGGGCAGGATATTGGATTAAACTCAAGTCACTGTAATGAGCATTTGGTGATATGGCAGATTATCCTATTGGCTTTTATTGAAACATTTGGCGGTCTGTGGCCTCGAAGGCTTGTGCCTGTTCTGCAACTAGTGTACATGTAGATAACGCAGTGCTATGCCATATAGGCTTAAATATCTTAGAGATACCTCTTAAAATTGACATTTTGGCACTACGGTTAATCTCGTGCACTTTCCAGAGTGTAGAGATCCTGTATATGTGATCATTAGTATTGTTGTAATCTACCAGACAGTATTTATTGCCTATATCCTTATATGCTGAAACCAAGTCAGCAAAAGTTTCTTAACATAAATTTGGAATACTTTAACAACTGCTAAACTTTGTAGACCTTGCGTTGAGATTAGAAAAGTTGTCGTAAAAGTCATAATTGGAAAAGAATTTTGTTCAATCGTACAGGTGTTTGTCATTAGGCCTTTGGTTTCTGCAGATCTACATTGGAGCGACAGACCACTTATGGGGGAAACACTGCCAAAGGGACTTCAAAGACTCCAAACTTCAAGAGTATGAATCATGGAAAGAGATGTACATCAGGCTGTCGGAGGAGAGGGAACGGAAACTCCAAAGACTGACAAAAAGCATTGTCTCAGCACATTCCAATAAACCCAGAGGTGTGTAGCTCTTACTGAACACCACCGTCACAGAAATCCTAAGTACATCCATTGTGAAATAGAGCATAAACGTGAATAATTTAGATGCATTGTATAGTGCAGAAAAATATTGTTTACTCCTTGTGACGTTCTGTACGCTGACAGTTTTTTTTTTTTTTTTTTTGGGGAAGTGTTTGTGATATTAGATTTATTGCTGACATGTAATCCAATAAAAGTCAAAGGCGGGATGAAATGGAAACATTCAAGTAAAGTGGTGAAGCAGCAGGATAGAGATTTCCAGACAGGTTTATTTTATTAGTTAATGATTAGTTCCTGTTATTCATCTGTTTTTATATATTATTCATCTAATTAGTTTTAAATTATCAAGTTAATAAGCAAAAAAAACTGGGCCGTTGTACATTTATCTCACAAGCTTTGAAATGTATGTGATAACAGTAAGTAAAATGCTTTTGAGTGAGCTTAGCCAAACGCAGGAATCAGTGCAGTATGCTGGATAAACAGTTTTTATTTTGGTTAGAGACGACCTTGGTTCTTTTGTCATCGAATGTTGCAACATGGGATTTTATAATCACTATCTGTGGTGAAACACTGATATTTTAAAGTGCATAGAGGCTCATTTTCTGATTTTATCTGCATTGTTTTGTGACATAAATAATTTTATTTATCAAATGAGTGTACTATTATTTCCAGTGTCAAGGTGCAGGACAAGCGATCAAAGCAGAGTTTGAATGAGCCCAGCCGATCCAGCAGCTCCAGTTCAGGGGCAGGCAATACACAAGACCATCGCAAAAAAACAAGTCAGTAGACAAGTAGTTGACAACAGTATTGTAAATACAGTCCTGTTACAGCTTTCCAAATGGGTCAAACTGGCCGAATTAGATATGTAATGTTGGTTTGTTTCATTTTAATCCAGTCACTTTCTTCAAAGGTCAGAATGAAGGATGTACAGTACTGTGTAAAAGTCTTAGGCCACCATTAGTTTTGCTGTTTTAGCAAGGTTGTAATGATAATATATTTATTTGAACACACCTTTTCTACTATAGGCCTGACACGGTGGAATGATTTGCCCCTTCGTATTCAACTGGCCCCTTCTCTGGGTGTCTTTAAATGTTTACTTAAGACCCATTTTTATACACTAGCCTTCGACCCAGCTCAGTAGGTTACTAACCCTCGCCTGTCTCCTCTGATCAGTCTTATCATGATCGTTTTATTATTTTACTATGTTGTCTCACTTATTGTACCCTGTTGTGTACAGCACCTTGGTCAGCTGTTTTTTAAGTGTGCTTTGTAATTAAATACTATGTAAATATTTCATACATTTTCTAGTTGTATTCTGATAAATATGTCATCCTAACGCTGCTAAAACAAATCTAACGGTGGCCTACGACTTTTGCGCAGTACTGTACAGATTTTACTTGTATATAATCCTGAGGATTTACATTTTATTTTACTAATTTCAAATTCAGAGAATTTTTTTTCTTTGTTTTCACAGGAGTTGCTCCAATGATGGCAAAGTCCTTAAAAGCATTTAAGAAACAGCTGGGACGCAGATAAATGGTCTTATATGATGTTGATGATGATGGTATTTACAGTGTGTGTGGATGTGGGGAAAGTGCACTCTATTGTTTAGCTTTGGACAATATGCTCACCTTATTCTGTGTTTGTCTAACACAGACAACTGCCATATTTTCTCTAACTGAATTGACTTCGATATCAAATGATAATAAAGTCAGCAAATCCATATGATATGATTCAGTGTTTTTCTTTGTCTATTTGATCTAATACCTGGTAGGTTTATAAAGGGGTGTGACTCCCTCTAGTGAATAAATAGAGAAGTTTTTTCCTTAAATATATTTTAATATAATTAAATACGTTTTCAGATTATCTTAATGTCTGTGTTTTCATGTAAATTTATCTTTATCACTTCCAAACTAAATCAAAGATGGCATTGCTCTTTGGGTAAGTGTTTAAATGTTATCAATTGCAACAAAGTCTTTGCTGATGGTATATTTATTATAAAAAGAACTGGTTTTTCATACTGAAATGTAAATATTTGTAAATGTCCTTTCAGTTCAAGCTGTGTTTAGAAATTAGTTTTCACCCTGTAGTTGGGTTCAAATCAGTTCTCATCCACCCCAAGATTTAAAAAATGTCAAACGGTTCACATAAAATGAAAGCAGTTTTTGTCAGTTCACTGTAATCCCAAGGATGCTGTTTCATGGGTCAGATATCTATTTACCGTTTATCAAGGACCCTTCCTGTCTGTTTTTGTTTTTTTCTGGCTGTGTTTTAACAACTATATGAGATATGGCTCTGACACAGCTGCAGCCTTCATTACCACCTGTGGCAGCCATGCCATCTGCATCATGAATCCATCTTCATGTTTAATTTATCGGTTTGAGGTGAGCTGCTATTTTCACATGTACAGGTTTGGTGAATAAGTTAGACATTTTAAAACGTTGGCTGTTTTAGATTTCTTGTGTTGTAATGGAAAGTAAAAGGGTCTCGGGGTTATGAGTGAACAAGTCTCTTTTCTCTTTCTATCTCTCCCTTCCAAAACTACAGTTGGGCTACTACAATAGAGGTAGACAATTATGAGGGCAGCTCAGACCTGAAGCCCAAAAGAGGGTGGTAAAATGACCTATAGAGGACCTTGCAGCTTTGTAGCTGGCTGAAGCTGAGTGTGACCTTCACTACATTTTAGAGGCAAATATTCTTTTTACTACTCTACATTTATTTGATTAGTTACAAGTCAAATTAAGAATATAAAATACAGCATAATCACAACATCCCAGGTGGTTAATTTACAAGCTACCCAGAAGTATGTAAAGTAGGTACCTAAGATAACAGGACAGTTCCACCTTAACCAGCTGCAGCATTAAATGTGACCATGTACCTGTACACAATAATGAATCAATAATTCTAGTCCAATAATGATAGCTCTTATAGGCAGTATGAAATGCCAATCAGTTTTTTGGTAGGCTACTTTTAGTACACTTTGATGGGGATACTTTTGTACCTTTACTTAAGTTCAATTTGGAATGCTGGACTTTTACTTGTAACAGTGTGTTTACACTGTAGTATTATTGCTACTTTCACTCCAGTCAACAGTCTGAGTACTTATTCCAGCACTACTGTTGTCAGTTCTGCGTCCCATCATGGCGGCCAATACGGGACGGGACTATCCAGAGCAGGGACTGGAGGGAGGAGCAGCCTGGAACGGTGACGTAGGATTGGAATGAGGGAGTGAATGTTCCGGGTCAGAAACTGGACGGGAGAGGAAATTGACTTCGGGACGATATAGAGAAACAACCAATGCTGCCCGCCTCTACACTGAGATGTAGTCTGAGTTGTTTTACGCTACAAAGAGGGTTTTAAAGCAGCTGGGAGCGACGTGAGACGAGAATTAAAGTGGAGGGGGGGGAGACAGGTGCCTACAAAGTAACGTGTGTGTTGTGTGACGACGACGGAGAGTTACTCCAATGTTCGTCGCAACCTGACGGAGGTTTAGCTCGGTAACATTACCGCGACTTATTTTCTTGTTTTCTTGCCGGTGAGTTTCGCTTCGTTGGTGTGTGACGGTGAATCCAGGACTGTCTCGCCATAGCAATCTGTTGCATCCCCGTGTTTCCCGCTGTTTATTTATTGGACGGGTACGAGATTTGTCCTCACTCCCCCCGTGATGTTTCAGTGCATACCCCTGTGGCGGTGCAACCGTCACGTCGAGACGATCGATAAAAGCCACTGCTCTCTGTTATATGTGCCCGATGAGATTTATCGCTACGGACGGAGTTTGGAGGAGCTTCTGCTGGATGCCAACCAGCTCCGAGATTTGCCCAAGGTAAGAAGAAACCAGCTTCCGCTCACTCACTGTAGAGGCAGGAACTTTCCCCTGAACCACACCGCCTGTTGCAGTACAGCAGAAATAGTTTGGGGTTTGGTCATAAAACATATTGTTAACAAGTCCCGGGTGCTGCAGACATTCAAAACCTACTGCAAAACCCTGACATTGTGTCTAATATATCAGACCTGTTGAGGCAAGTGATCTCATGCTGAGGTCGGAAATACTCATACCCTTTGTCTCAAAATTCTTCAGAAGAGGTAGAGCTTAACAATACTGCAGGTACAATATTTGTGACTCAGTAATATTTTTAAAGAGATATGAGTATTGGAGTTCCATAGAAATACTTCCTCTGTGATTAATCTGAAATGTCATTATTAATGGGGATGTGGTAGCCAGACAGACATTCACTGTACCACATTGTTTAAGTCAGGTGAAGGTTTGTTGACATCGGAATATATATATATATATCTATATATAGATAGATAGATAGATAGATACCTTAACGTATCATTTAGTCATAATATCAGAGAAGAATGGTCCATTGCTGTTTCCCAGTACCTAAAGTGATGCTTTCAGATATTTGTTTTGTCCAACCAATCAAACTCAATGATGTTTAAGTAAGTCTGAGAATAACAGCACATCTGAGAATCTGTCACGAGTGAAACATTGGTATTTCTGTTTGGCCCCAATGACACATCAGTTTACAAGGTAAAGTATTTATCCAGTGTAGAGCTGTTCTTAGGGTTAGTCATATTTGAAGTCAGCCACAACTGGATTGCCTTGAAAATTCAGGACAACAAAGCATACCTTATCTTTTGACTACTACCAGATATCACACATCCCTTTACAGACACACACATATTCTGAATCCAAGGCGAACTGATGTGCTCCCTCACAGTGGATCTGTTTTTGTTGAACAGAAACCATGCAGGACTCAGTATGACTTACTGACAGGGTTGGAGAGTTTGGGATACACAAGCCTAGCCTTAGCATGTTATCTTCCACTTACAAGAATGGCTGATTTAGTATTTCTCTCTGTCTGGACTTGAAATTGAAAACCCCAAAGTCTGACCCGTTGTGTCTTTGACACTCATATAGCCCGGAGCTGCTGCAGTGAATGAAGGGATTATTGACTTTGTGGTTTTGTAGCATACTGTCTTTAACTCTTACAGCCAAACTAGTTTTCATGTAGACAGAGCTCTCATTTCCGCTTTGGACAGCGTAATTTAAACCCAACAAAACTGCACAAGGCATTCTCACAGTAACCTTTAAATGCCAGGTGTACATTTGGTGATATTTTGTGTTTACAGCTGTTCCTGACAAGTGGAGGGAGTTTGGGATGAGGCTTAGTCCACATGAGAAACTGTCCTGAGTTAATATAACTGAAGTCACGTTGGATCAGATATAAAGCTCATACGATGACTCTTGTGTACCTTTGTGACATTTCTTTCTCATGGCTCCCACCATAAATAAGAGAACTGCATACTCTTTGAGTATTGTTACTAGCATTGATGGTTTTTGTTCTAAACAGAACATACATTGATTGTGTCTGTAGTTGCAGGGGTTCGTAGAGAAAAGAAGAGAATATTTTTGGTGTGGGAACAGAGATAATGTCAGCTGTGTCTCACTGCTTACTTTGTCTAGTGAAGAAAGGCACAGGAACAGGTTTTCTGACTCACAACAAAGACGGCATTATGTGTTTTGCTGTCACCTCAGTTGTTTTTTTTTGTTCTAATGAAGTCGTAACAAATCATTGACCTGAATTACAAAGTACTGTCCAATAAAACCGCAGACCAACACACAGTACACAAACTAGTTAACCCTCTTTCCACTGTCTGTGCCTGCATGGTTGTGAAAAGCAGGTGTACTCTCATTGTGACACACACACACACACACACACACACAGAACTGTTTCACAATTTAGCAATCCCTATGCTCAGTTTAGAAATATTCTAAATATGTTCAGAGGGGAGAATGGTGCAGGATTTGCATGCCAACATGAGAAACTGTTTATTGTGCTCTTTGGCATGTAAATCAGTGTTTGCTGAGTGAACCCAAAAAATGTCCAACTGGATATCCCTTTGTATCAGTCCACTTCTGTGTGGCCTCATCTCCTTTTGCCTCGGAGGTGGCTAACTGAATCATCCCTGACCATTTATTATTTTATTGTCAATGAGGTCACATAACTTAGACACCCACCATAATATTTTAAGTGAGTCATTTCATTCTGCAAGCGGATATAAACATGCACAAGGCAGTCTTAACTTCAACATGAAACAGCAAAGTATTTTTTTTTAAACAGTAACAAGATGAGACAAGTTGAACATAAGCAGTTAGTTTCAATAGCTGTACAAGGTAAAGTCTGCTGAGCGAGTCGAGGAGACGTGCAGCCCAGGTTTGCATGTTTAATAGCCAGGCCCTATTTGTCTTGTGTTTGATTGTATGTTTGTGCTGAGACAGAGGACTGAATTAGCAAAAAAGCAACTTGTCTTTTTTTGTTTATTTAAAGTTTTTCTTTAGCAGGCAGCTTCTCATCAGACTGGTTTGTAAATAGCAGTCATTAGCTTACTAAACAGCAGTTTACTTACCATAATAGAAGAATGGGAGTGCAAGACTATTTGGCTGTTGAAATGTATTTACCCTACCTGTTCATCCAGTTTAAAAAATCATATACTTTTCAGAGTCCTGCTCCAGTGACTCTGCAAGAGAAGATAGCTTTAACTGACCATTTTTCAAATCTATGTTAAGATGTTTTCAGTTATTTCTCAAGGAAAAAAAAAACCTTTCTGTGGTTGCAGTGTTAAGATTTGATGCTTTTCTTGTCACACATGATACAATAGGTTGAATAAAATAATCTGAATACATTACTTTGTGCTATGTAGAATAAGAATGTTTCACTATTTTCTTACATTTTATAGATTAAACAATTATTTAAGCAGATTAATCTATTATAAAGTATATATTATATACTTTTTGTTATATATCCTGACAAGCAATAAAATAGACAGATATAGCTGATGTTTATTTTTCTCATTCAACATGCAAATCAAAACTGGTGTTCATGCTGGAGTTGAAAGTAGTAGTTAATTAACTGAAGGTTTATTGGCTCCAGCTTCTCAACTATGAATATTTGCTATTTTTCCTGCTCTTCTTTGACAGCATCCTGAATATCTTTGGGGTTTGTACAGTTTTAATATGTAGGCCACGGGGCCTGGACAAATTGTGGTGGACATTTTTGTTTTTAATTGTTTTTTTGATATTTTATAGGCCAACTGAATAAAAGAGAAAATAATCTGTACAGTGTAGATTAATCATTGATGGAAAATAAATGATAGTTGTCGCCCTAGTTCAGGCATCAGTACCCTTTTTGGAGCTCTGTTGCCATTACCACCATTAAGGCCTTTCAACATTTACACATGTAGTGATGGTGAGAAGAAGCAGTATTCCATTTGAGACAGGAAGCTTCTGGGTTTCTGACATGTTTAAAGTGATGCTGAGAGTCCCAGAGCAGGAAGCTGAGTTGTTAGACTGCCTTGGAAAATCTTATGTGACCTGGTAGAAGGTGGTGTTGCAAAGAAAGAGTCATAAAGGTTGTGCAGTTGTTGAGTTTCTGACGTGGTTGTGGTTGAAACCGTCTTAAGTCTTTGATGTGTTATTTAATACTGCCTGCATATGTGCGTGTACCCTACACATAACCTTGCTGTGAAACTTGAACTAGACACCACAAACTATATGACGCTAATGTCTTTCACTTACTGTAAGGGTCTATTGCTGTCGTGTTGTGGTCTGGCAGAAGTAACTGACACAAGGTCTTGTTGATTGTGTATTTTCTAAAAGCTTTTATTCATGATAAATGAAAAGGCACAGATGCTTAGTCTAGATAAATATCTTCTACGTTATACTGTTATTGCTGATTTTTAACTTTTTTTTGTATGACTACATTAAGGGCTTCTCTTAACAACTTGCAGTGCAAAAATCCATGCACTCACTCACCAAAACCACAGTACCGAAGATGGAAACATTGACTCGGGTGTTGAGACAATGGCTAATGCATTCTTGACTCAACCTATTTTAGTTTTTGTGGCTCACTCATGGATGACCGCTGGGGGCGCGGTGCTGAATGACACTAGCCGGAAGAACAGGTTTGCTGTCAGTATGCTAATGCTAGGCTCACAAAGCCTGTTGCAAATTTGCGACTAATCTGATAATACAGAAGAATCAGTCATGTACTGTTACTCCTTTGTCATCGAGGGGGTTAAGAAGCCAGACAAAATCACTTCTATGAAACTGCCTGTTTTGGATACTGAAGGTGTCAGAGAACCTGTGTTTGTTTCCAGCTGTGATTGCTGTGTCATAAAGGAGTAACAGACTTCAAGCAGGAAGTGTGGAAGTGATAAATACACTGGTAAAAGCAACCTTAAAACTGAACTTGTATGACTGTCACGATGTCTCACAGTCCAGGTTAGTTACTGGAACTGAACAAGTCTGTACTAGCCAAAGCCTGATGATATCATATTGAACTGTGCACTTGAGTGGGAGACTGACTTAGCAGAAAGAGACTGCACCCATAATGGTTTTCTAATTAGTGAAATGTGAAAGTGACACCAAGGTGGCTCAGATCCAAATGCTATGACAAATAACTATTACCGGTACTTGTAAAACTGCAGGTTTGTTTGCTTAATGAAACAATGGCTGAAAGACTGTTTAAACTGCCTTAAGACCTCTGAGACGTGCAGCATGTAATAGGGTGGAGTTTGACTTTTGGACTCTTGGGTTGTATTTATTGTGCACACATAATTAAAAAGTGTTCTATATTTGGATATGGTCTACTAGGTCTGGGCGATAAAACGATAAAGAGAACTTTACCTCAAGAAGTAACTTTACCTCAACAGAGATATAAGACAGGAAATACCACTAATCTGTTTTACCATCTCAAGCAGTGCCATCCTCTGGAGCATGCACAATGCATGACTTTACAGTCCCAGACCCATGCAAGTGCTGGTGGACCCCCTAAAACACACTACAGGAGCGAGAAGATATAGTTATTGACATCTAATTTTGGCATATATATGCATGGAGAGCGAGGAGAGGAGCTCAGAGCATCATAGGGCCCCCCCCCCCAACAGTCTAGGCCTAGAGCAGCATAACTAAGGGTAGGCTCGTGGTCACCTGAGCCAGTCCTAACTATAAGCTTTATCAAAAAGGACTTAAGTCTAAGCTTAAAGGTAGAGAGGGTGTCTGCCTCCTAAACGGAGACTGGGAACTGGTTCCACATTTAGCAGAGCACATAGCTGCCGGATATTAAGGTAATATAAAGAGAAACCAAAGAGGAACAATGGTGTAGCTTCCTCTTAATATACAGACAAATTTTACCTACAGCCTAAAATGTGTGAATGACCTGCTAGTTCACCTGCTAGTTTTGAAAGCCATACACCAGCCAAAACCTATTGATTATTAAACAGTTTGGCTGTAAAAAACTGGCAACTGGAATTCCTGACGGTTACCGTGGATTTCATTGGTTGCACATTTTTAAAAGCATAAAAAAAATGCATCAAAACTATAGAGCAGTATCAGAAAGTAGAAGTCTGCAAGATAATCTGCTCGTCTGCTTGGAACGCATAGCCTTTGTGTTTCATTATTGTGTTTCTTGTGCATGAGAACAGAGAACAAAAATAGTTTATGTAGCCATATTCAGGCAAAGGTATTGGCAACATACTGGACATCAAATCAAAAGAGCATAACAGTCAATTTAAGTGATAGAGTGAGTCATGAAGGAGAAGTGTATGTTTTTAGCAGCTGCGTTCATGGCCAGTTGGCCTGCTTTGTATCACACAACAGCACTCGGATAGTAAAAACCGAAGAGGTAGATTCTTTTGTTCATGCCATAACCTTAGGGGAACCTAAAGCAGTATTGCGTGCTGCCTGCTTTGCCACCTCACATGCGAGACTCTGCCTGCTCCTGCTATGGGTGCCAACTATGTACTTGTGGAAACTGGTAATGCCTTATAAAAATGTGTGCCGACTGGACCTTCGTTTGTCAGGATTGACAACAGATCTCTGTAGGGATCCCTGTGCTTCCTAGTAGAGACCTGTAACGCCTCAAACTATTTTATGAGTTGTATTACAAACTTTTAACTAGGAAACAGTCAGTAAAACATGCTCTCAGACATTCTAGGTTAGGCCTGTTGTATAAAAACCAAGTGAGGACACTTGTCCTGCAGTTTGTAATTCTTCAGAATTGGCCTATCACTGAAACAGCAGGTGGTTTGTCAAAGGGCTGCTGGACATGTTTGCTTTTCATTAAGGTTGTGCAGAAGGAGCAGAACATTGAAAGTCATCATGTGGGGGGGTAATTTGTTTCTCATACATCACTTTCATCCTCTCCTCATTTTGTGTCAGTGCTGTAGAGTGCTTGCTATCTATATATAATACACGATCAGAGCACTTTATAAAGAACACCATATTAATACTGGGTAGGGCCTCCCTTTGCTCTCAGAACAGTCTTCTTCGTGGCATGGGTTCTGCAAGATATTGGAAACATTCCTGTGAGATTCTGGTCCATGTTCACATGACTGACATGACAACACCACAATGCAAATAAGCCTTTAGCTTTATAGACTTTTTATGGCACCAATGGCAAATTTGTAGGCCGGTTTAGATGTTTGTTTTTTTAAGTCTTGCCGATTCTGATTTTGACCATTTTCAATTTTCTTTCTTTCTAAGAACCGTAATTGACATCATACACATTTTTGTAACGTTTCTTTAATGAAAATAAATAAAACGTTATATTAAATACATTTTCCATTTTCCTCTTCATTTGAACAAATGTCAGGATAAAAGTGATCCAGGGTACATCAACTAAAAATGAAGTGCAATAGTTGTACTTCTCCAAATGTGCACAGAAGATTGTGTGTTACATCAGCCCTACTGAGCATGCATTTAAAAAAAAAAGAAAGTGTGTGTAGTATTTATTTGCTGTGTTTTATGACGGCGTCGGTAACTGTACACATACATGCATTTCAAGTGTAGCCAGTAATTCCTTCATTGTGTACTAAAAGGTCAGATTTGATCAGATGGCTGATTTGAAAACTGCATCAATAAGCAGGTGTACACGTTCCTGATACGGTGCTCGATGAGTGTATAGCACAAGTTGTTCATACATGTTGCTGTAATACAAAAAGCACCCCTGTCATTTGTGTTACCATTCTTTTAAATGTAAATTCAGTTCATATGGCTGATTTTCTTTACTTTAGCTTTTTTACTGAATATATTTCTTTTTATCTTTCAGCCATTTTTCCAGCTGGTGAAACTAAGAAAACTGGGCCTGAGTGACAATGAGATCCAGAGACTTCCACCAGAAATAGCAAACTTCATGCAGCTTGTAGAACTGGATATCTCTCGAAATGGTAAGCGGGGAAAACAGTGACATAGCAAAGCTGCATAAAAGTAAACTAGAATATTATAACACATACCCAATAGCTACACATTAGATTTTATAACAGTGTTTCTGGGTAATTACTTCATATCTGTGTGAATATGTTTGTACAGTTGACCAAGATAACATGAAATTAAACAAATGAATTGTTCATTAGTAAATCTGATGCAACAAAAAGCCATAAAAAAAAACTAAATTTCTTGGTTTCTTCATGACAACCCAAATATATTCCTTTACATACACCGGTAATGTTTCTCCTGCAACGGAGCAGAAGGCTTTGTTGTTGTTTTTCACTTGCACTTAAAGTAGCCAACTTTAATATATTATTTTGACATGTTATTTAACTACTGCTGATTGTATTGTGGGTTTTAAGATCTGCATAGAGTGACTGTGAAGTGTTGTAATGCTTCTTCTTTCTTTTTCAGATATTATAGAAATTCCAGAGAGCATTTCATTCTGCAAAGCTCTCCAAGTGGCAGATTTCAGTGGAAATCCATTAACAAGGTAGTCTTACAGTTTTACTTTGTGCAAAGGACAACATATTACCAGTGGTGGAAGAAGTACTCAGATTGTTTACTTAAGTACAAGTAGCAATACCACAGTGTAAAAATACTTTGTTACAAGTAAAAGTCCTGTATTCAAAATGTTAGAGGTAAAAGTACAAAAGTATTAGCAGAAAATATTCCTAAAGTACAAAAAGTAAAAGTACTCATTATTTAAAATGGTACAGTTTTAATTGAGGTACATCTTATTATTTAGTTATAATTACTGATGTATTATTGTGTAGCAACCAAATTTATCAATTAAATGCAGTGAGTACAAAGTACAATACTTTTATTTGAAATGTAGTGAAGTCAAATTATAAAGTAGCAGAAAATGATAAAACTCCAATAAAATAGAAATACTGTACCTCAAAATTGTACTTAAGTACAGTGCTTGAGTAAATGTACTTTTTAATTACTTTCCACATCTGCATATTACCTACCAGTTATATTTAAAGGTACTTTTTCAAACTTTCATTATTTTTTTTTTTTCATTCAATAAATAAGCAGACATATATATCCAGATTTAAAAAAAGGCCAAACAAAAAAGCAGGGAGTAGATCTTTAAAAAATATTAAACTATTACAATTAAATAAAATAAAAATCTATGAGTCTTGCCATTGTCTGAATTGTCTTTTAAGATCCTCTGCTGTTATTCCTGCCGTTATAAACACTGTCCTCAACAGATTGTGCAAGATTTGCTCTTCATTGTTTGGGTAGATCCAAGTCTAATTTTCACCTCAGCAGGGCCAAGACCACATTGGTTGCAGTGTATAGCTGAAGAGGCATTACAAAGGCATTGGCGCTCAGTAGTGTGCGCACACACACATAGGCACACGTGGTGGTAATCTAATTTTCCATCAGCCCCAGTGCTTTTTTGTTAAAGTAAAAACTTGACAAAAGACAATATGTAAATTATCCGTCTTGAGCAAGCAGATGATGTGTCCATTTAGACAGTGAGAATGTGGGCACATACTGTATACACACACATACTTTTATTTTCTTGTCTAAAGTGCTGGTAAACCTTTGCTTGCATTGCTTACAATTCAGCAGACACACAGGTGTTTGATTAGAGTCCTCGTTTCTCTAGTATCCAGGATTCATTTGTAGTGTTTATGGTCGACAGATTAAAATGTTTGATTCTCTGCAGATTCCTTTTTTTCGAGCATCTCGACCTTGTGGCCTCTCCTTTATTTTTTACAGGTTACCCGAAAGCTTTCCAGAGCTACGGAATCTAACATGGCTCTCCATCAATGATATTTCACTACAAGTTCTTCCAGATAACATTGGAAAGTAAGTAAATGTGCTCAGCTTTATCATACTTGCTTTGACATAATGAGTGCATCTCGCCTTTGCCAGTAACACTTTTTTTCCACAGGGTTTCACTGCAAATGCGAAAATGTTTATCTTACCCTGAAATGACTAATATCAAAGTTATTTTAAACAAATGATAAATGGTTTTAGGGTGCCTGTAATTTTGAAAAAAAGAATCCTAAAGGTTACAGATTGCTTGTTTTGCACAGTCTAGTTGCACCAAGAGCTCAGTTCTGTCGTTAAAGGGAGTTTTTCCCTTTCCTTTCCACTGTCGCCAAGTGCTTGGGGGATTTGTTGGGTTTTTCTCTGTAATACTGTAACGTCTAGACTTTACTATGTAAAATGCCCTGAGATGTGCTAAACACCTCAGGCTAAACCTGAGGTTTATATAATGTGAAGATATTTTCAAGAGACCACATCTTTCTCTTTGCGTTTGCTTTAGTCTTTGTGGTCTTGCTACAGGGAAATGAATTTCATTTGAATTTTGAAACATACCAATTCATTACTCTTCATAACAGGCACATATTATATAATAAATCTTATCCAGATTTGTTTTTTAAATTCCAGTTAATACTTTTAGCTAGTACATGCCTTAGTTGTGCCGCTGAGCTGCAACCTGCTCACCAAGTGCCTTTAATGTGATTTTTGGACAAGGCTTGTTGTGTGATGGCATACAGTATTATCCAGGGTATTGAAAAGACATGTCTGCCAACATTACTATTGTTGAGTGCAGTTATAATTGGATTTAATAACAAAATAATGTGCCTTTAGGTCAAATTAACAGGGGATGTTTTTAGGAGATGTTGTCGGGCATGTGTTTTTAGTACAAGTTTGGAATTCAAAAGAAACTGAATTTAACCCCTCTTAGGGGTGGATTTCAGTGGATATGATTACTCTAGATAGGCACCGTGGGTTAGAAATGTTGATATTCTGTTGTTTGACTGGCTTTCTCATAAGATACTATCAGCCAACAGAATTAAAAATACAAAAAAACAGAGAGATGTCATTTAAAGGCCCCTTTCTTAGGTCGATCACTGCTGTGTTGTCCTGTAGTATGTTTTAAATGATTATTTATGTTGAACCATTAAATAACTTCTCAAACAGCTGGAGCAAAACTACACAGAGATTTGTCTCGGTTTGACCCTGAGTCATAAATTATGCATTATTACTTAACCTCAGAGATAATTTGTGGATGGTAGATGAGTGTCTGACAAGAAAAGATCATTGCTGCCTCTTTTAGCATTCACAGGTCAAGACTTTAGACTTTGAAATAAATAAATAATGAGCCATTTTTAGATGGACTGTTCTGGCATGATGTTAATGTGCTGCCATACACATACACTGTTTGGCCTAATGGTGGATGTAAATGAGGGACAAAACACCACAGAGATTTTCTGATGAAGATCCAAGCTGTAATTGATCAGGGGCTAAAACGGGGCTAAAAATTTAGCAGCTGTGTTGCGCTTTCCACAGGTTCTGTATTAGCTGTATAAATATTATTCCACATGTTCAAACTTGTTCATAGGCTTCAGACATCCATTCTGACATCAAAGTTTTTGGTTGCTTTGAACTGAATATTGCATTGGAAATGCCATTAATGCCTCTGATTTGTAGGCTGCCCTCTTGCAAACCATGTGTTTCCTAGCAGCACAGTGTTTTTCATCTAGAGAATTTATTTTATGGCCTTCTCAAACAGTTTGTTTTAGGAAAAATTACAGGTCCTTTTAGAATTTCAGTATTCTGTAGGCAGCAGGTACAGACCGAGCATAGAAGAATATGGGCTTATTAATCTCTCTCTCTCTCTCTCTCTCTCTCTCTCACTCTCTCTCTCATACATATATATGTATATATTTACAGTGTTTTGATTTTAGCGTTACCTTTATAACTTAGTTTTCCTACTTAACAAAGTCACCTCAAGTTCAAGCAGTCTCTTCAGTCCTCACACCCTGCTCCTCATGCTATGGCATGTGCCCCACATATGTCTCATATCAGTCTTATATAATGCAATGACTTGAGGCCTGCTCGCTGTCAAGGGAAGAAGGTAATGAAAACCGTAACATAGTTGGACCAGCATGCTCTGGAAGGGGATAAGATAAATGTTCATGGGTTCATTTGTTTGTCTCCTGAGATGGGGGGGAGTGACAAAAAAAAGAAAAAGGACAGTCCTAGAAATTTGAGATGCTTGATGCAGTTAGGTGGCTGTTTTCATCATTTAGCTAAAGCCAGATTTGAAACTTAGTATACTGGAAGTGGGAAGATATTGCCTGTCTTTTAATCTCCAGCTCAGTGATCTGCTTCTCTGAATGGAAAACACTCACAGGAAGCAAGATTAGCAGAAAGTAGCAGTTATATCTCATGTTGATTAGAACCAGCTTAAGCATACCTTCCAGATTCTGTTGATCTCTTTGGCTCAGTCTACATGGCTGAACTTTGTAAATTGTAAACTACATTGCTGCCGTAGAAGCTTTTTATCCGTCTAGAAACTGACAAGAAATGTTTAAACAAGTCATTACCTGTGTGACTGTTTGTTGGCTTATTTAGATTAGGCAAATGCTGAAAAAGATGTTGAATCCTTGGCCCATTTCTAGTACCACACAAAGGGTGAATTATTTAGTCTAGGCTCAGATCAACAAGATGGATTTTGTACTGGACTAATAGGCTGCATGTATAGCCCTGAGGCATTCGTAAGCAGTGCTGCAAGAAGATAGCCCTGTACTTTGGCATGTGATGCCATTTACTCTTCATTAAAAGCATGCAGCAGTTGTTTATGCTGCTGCAATTTTACAGCCTTGGTAAGACAGACACACCTCCAAAGAACTTCCTGTTCTCAGATATCTGATTGCAAGATGTACTATGGCTATTTTTAGCTCACTGAAAACTCTTTGTCTACAAAAACCATCAGAGCATTTTGTATAAAATATGTCTGCGTTGTAGAGACATGAGTAGAAGTTGGCTAGAAACTGTACTTCACAACATTTTTAGAAATGTATAATCATAGGCCATTTCTTTTTGCCTGTCATTACAGGCTTTCTAATTTGGTGGCACTAGAACTCAGAGAAAATCTGCTGACATTCCTGCCAGAGTAAGTATTCAACCAGGTGTGCCACCTCTGCAAGCATGCGCGCGCGTGTGTGTGTGTGTGTGTATGTGTGCACGCGCATGCCTGCATGCTCATCGTGCCACATTTTTATTTAGACTGTACTGTATTTTGAATTTTCCTTGTATCTATCATCTGCAGATCATTATCTCAGCTTCAAAGACTTGAAGAACTTGACCTAGGAAGTAATGAACTATACAATTTGGTAAGTGTTGTTGTTGTTTTTCTTGACTAAAGGAAATTGCTTACTCAGAAAATGCCTGCATTACAGGTTTTAAAGTTAAGTTAAAGTTTATTATTATTATTATTACTTAGTAACAACAATAAAATTATGTTTGGCAACACTCTCATACATCCGCAAAAGTACCAAATGAGGGGTGAGCAAGTTGCAATCTTGTGTGAGCAGCCAGACTCGGTAAAATATTTAGTGACAGACTATGGGAAAAAAAAAAGTAATTTTATTTATAATTGAATCCTCAGTCGTGTGTATGTTAAGTCAGTTATTTAGATAGGTGGGGTTTGTCTACATGTAATAATTAATGTAACCCATTTTTCTTTAACTTTTTAAAAATATTTTTTATACTTGCTGAGCGTACACATTATGAACTGAAGAACTAATCCTCTATATTTGTGCTTTGTCTTTTATTGTCTCTTTCTTCCGTATTCCCTGCTCCCACCCTTTGAATTTCTATATTTCTTCCTCCCACTTAGCCAGAGTCAATAGGATGTCTTGTCAGTTTAAAGGACTTGTGGCTTGATGGAAACCAGCTGGCTGAAATACCTGCAGTAAGCTATGCATGCGCATGTATTTCTTGTATTTGAGATTCTGTTATTGTCTCTGTTAATCATACTACCACTGTTTTATATAGTTATTTTTATTGCAGTCTGCATATAGGGATTTGAATTACACACCTAAATAATTGTGCAAAGACAAAAAGAGAATACAATTTTAAACACCTCTGGCAAAAAAAGTATCTTGGGGTCTTGTTCACGAGTGAGGGAAGGATGGAACGG
>NW_018127940.1:153598-193893 GCF_001952655.1 Monopterus albus
TTTCGGATGCCTCCTGGGCGCCTTCCTAGGGAGGTGTTCCGGGCATGTCCCACCGGGAGGAGGCCCCGGGGAAGACCCAGGACACGCTGGAGGGACTATGTCTCTCGGCTGGCCTGGGAACGCCTCAGCATTCCCCCGGAGGAGCTGGAGGAAGTGTCTGGAGAGAGGGAAGTCTGGGCATTTTTGCTTAGACTGCTGCCCCCGCGACCCGGTCCCGGATAAGCGGAGGAAAATGGATGGTTGGATGGACACCCCTGCAAAAAACAAAAACAAAAAAACATTACAGGATAATACAGAAGTCGTGTTGGAGTCATTAAGTATATGACCAAAACCTTAACATTGTACTAATGTGTTATCTGACTGTAGGTATAGTGCAGTGATTCCGTTAAATTTGATTTTTTATTTTAAAGGCATGTGATGTTTCTCTTGTTGTGGCCTATTTCCTGAAATAGAATGTGGTAAAAGCATAGGCAGCACGGATTCTGCTCTGCTTTGCTAGGTTGTATTTGGTGCCATATTATTTTAAGTTATGTGTTTGCTTCTCAAAAGTCTCTGTTCTGAACCTCAGGAGATGGGCAGTATGAAGAACCTGTTGTGTCTGGATGTGTCTGAAAATAAACTGGAGCGGCTTCCAGAGGAGTTGGGAGGCCTGCTGTCACTTACTCACCTGCTGGTGTCTCAGAACGTCATTGATGCTTTACCAGAAAGCATTGGTAAGTCTGGCGGCATTGACCATTTGGTGCCATTCATTTAATGTGACTTTATAGCATGTTAATCAAACTAATTAGCAGCTGCATGTATTTTACAGTATGACGCTTGCCAATGTGCTGCAATCCGTCATGTACCTAAGGGAAAATAACCAACTAAAAATAAAAATGGACTTAACACGATATCACTGCCTCATTAACATACAAATTGTCTGTACAAGGTTTCTCATGTTTAACTTTTAATTGGTCTTTCTCTACAGGAAAACTACAGAAACTTTCTATCTTGAAAGTGGATCAGAATAAGCTAACTTTTCTTCCAGAGAGCATCGGCAACTGTGAAAGTCTTACTGAACTTGTGCTCACAGAGAACAAGCTACAGGTTTGTTTGTAACTGTATTATTGTGTTTTCTTTAAAACGAAATGAGAACACGGTGGCATTAGTACCTTCACACCTACATGTGATGGCAACTGTAAAATAGCTACAGGCACAGCCGATGTGTGTTTAAACTTTAAATCATTACTAATATATCTGCATAATTCATTAACTGTTTCTACGTAGATAGCACATAGTCAACATGATGGTTCTTGTATAATGATAATTTGATTGTGTTGTCCTCATTTTATGGACAAATTGTCTTGTGGGACAAACTGTTAAATAAGTTGTTCTAAACACCTAAGATAATAAGAATCGAGATAATGAAAGACTCTTATTATGCTCTTGTGATTATTAAGCTTTTTATTTATTGAAAAACTCGGCAGGCACTCAGTGTTCTTTCTAATTGTCATTTTGATTATTATTTTTTTTGTTAAGAGTTTGCCCAGGAGTATTGGGAAATTAAAGCGACTTTCCAACTTTAACTGTGACAGAAACCAGCTAATGTCATTACCCAAGGAGGTAAGCTTTTTGTACTCAATACCTGGAGTTTGTTGAGAGGCAACTGATAACCTACAATGTAAAATGAACATTTTTATGTACCAAACAGTTTTATAAAGTAGAAATAACTCTTCTGCTAATAGTTATGTACAGAAAATATGTATTATAACACCCACCTTTACCACCAAACACAGAAATTAGTCATCCCAGATTGTGACCCTGAAGGACCCCCACCTTCCCACACCAAAGAAACCAGAAAAGAGACATAAGGACACTCAGAAAAATGTAAACCCAACAGTGAATGAGCTCTAGTTGACAAGTATTTACATTTTTCTATTTTTCCAGTTTCAGATACATAACATGTGAAACCTAAAAACCACAAATCCATAAAAGCTGGCTGTAATACTTGTTGCCTGCAGATGGGGCAGGCATCAAAAATTGCAGAAGTTACTTCTGACTCTGCCTGTAGATGGTACAGATCTTGTTTTAACTTCTGCTGCTGTTACACACGGTGCAGATTAGACTGAAAATGCAGGTCTGACCTGCAGTACAACATTGAAATCAGTACACATGGGAATATTTCTGCAGGCAATTAGATCAGTATAGAGCTCCAATCTTCACATGGCAATTTTTTTTATTTACACCAGCATGTTGGCTGGTATAGCATTAGTGAAAATGAATGGGGGGCATATAGATTTAAAGCCATCAAAGTTCAGTGCACACTTTAATTCAAAATACATACAACACTATCAAAACATCATATCAGTGTAGAGGCACTTCAACAAGTACAAAGGTACTGAATGGTTGATAATGTTTTACAAAAATAACACAAGAGCAAAATAAATGTAATCTGAGGCAGAAAACTCCAGTATGGACTTTAAAACTGGTGTAATGTGTTCTCTATTTCTCGTTCTGGTCAAGTTATCTAAAGTTCGTTCACATTTGGCTCCACAACGCTCTGACTTGTGCTGCCTGTTTTCACTGTTACTGCTCAGTCCTCTGGTTTGCTCAGTGCTGTCTGAGTGGCTCCATTGTTTGCATATGACATTCTTTTCTAACCTCTTGTCTGTTTAAGTGAAGGCATGCCTGGTTTAATGCTCAATGTGAAAGGCTTCTTTTGACGTTATACAATGCCCTTATGTCTTAATGATGCACAGACTGCAGTGTTTGGAGAAACATAACAGTTCAGCACACTTGACCTTGATAATGAATTGATGGTGTCACTGTTTTCTCAAACCAGCAGTGCGTGACAGTCACACTAACCATGGCCTAAGGATTGATTTGTACTTTGCTGAGCTACTTAACCGTTGGCTCGTTTTTATGGATTCTATTGAATGTTGATTAGTAGCTCATAACACTTTTTCCCTGGCTGAATTTTGTCCGTCCTTACATGGAACCAGATGCAATAATATGAGTCGTTTTAAAACGAAAACCTATTGTTTGTTCCTTTTGTTTTGTTTAGTGTTGACTCCATTCTCTCTCACATTTATATATGTAAATGTTGACCTTAACCTGCTCCTTTTGAATATAATGAATCTATGTAACTGTACTTTGCTCAAGATACAGTACATTAACAAGACTACAGCAACAGTTCAGCTGGCTCATCCTGCTTAGTCTAATAGGCATAACTGTCCCTAACTTTAGGTCACTGTTCCACATTGACATTTAACTAGTCTCCCCAGAAGATGACCAATTCTGGGAAAAGGTGCCCACTTGCTGACAACAGATTTACTCTGGTTTCTTTTGTCTCTGCATTGTTAAAAGTAGAATTTATACATGTGCCATTTTTCTTTGTATCTAGACTAGGAAGTAACTGTATGTATAATGTTTTATGAGCTGCAGGGCAGCATTTATTGGGACTGACAAGTACTGTAGTCTAAACATGTTGTCTCCTTTGCTCCCTAGATCGGTGGCTGCAGCGGTCTGAATGTCTTCTGTGTGCGAGAGAACAGACTGATGAGGATACCATCAGAGCTGTCACAAGCCACAGAACTGCACGTGCTCGATGTCTCTGGAAATAGGTATGTCCAACAAAGTGGAGAGAGGAGTGTGCACCTTCTTATAAGTAAAACATTTAAAGACTTAGTAATATTTAAGATGAAGTAATAATGATAAATAAGAAATGAAAAGCAAAACCTTTTATAAAATATTAATCCAATTCTAAAATACAAAAACAAATACCTTTTCTACTTTCTGCTCTCTAAAGATTATTCTGATATTTTGACCATACTACTCACTGTTAGTCAGAGACTGTTTTGGCTCTGTTTCTCTGCCTGTACCTGCTTTGCCTTCAGAGAAATCTGCAGCAATATCTGTTGCCTGAGTCACTCACACAAACATGTTCACCCCTGTGTCTGGGAAGTGGTCCACACTGTCAAAACAACCAGAGTAGGTTGGTGATATGAGTCATTTACTGATTTATGTCCTGTTTGTTTCCAGGCTCACCCACTTACCACTCTCACTGACCACACTACGGCTGAAGGCCTTATGGTTGTCAGAAAACCAGTCACAGCCTCTCCTCAGCTTTCAGACGGATGAGGATCCGGAATCAGGCGAGAAGGTGCTCACCTGTGTGCTGCTGCCTCAACAGCCATCTGAACCAGACAATAAAGGTAATGTTTTCATCAAGTGGAGGCCGGAGATGAGAATAAACAAATAATAATGAATAGCCAAATCGGTGCTATCAGGAGCAGCAATGGCATCTAGACATCTTCCTCATACCGAACAGTGTTTCTTTGCATGTGTACTATTTGTGGGTAACTAATAGGAGTGGGATGGTTCAAGGAAAAATGTCCATGCTTTTGAAATGTCAGAGTTCTACTAGCATGAAATCACTTGTTGTCAACACTGACATTAGAGTAATATTCCTGATTAGTTCTCTGAGTAATTAGTGCCCTGTGGTTGTGATGACATTATCACACGATCTGCTCGGAGAAGCACAGAGTGTTCTTGTGCCCTCTGGTTCCTCCCTGTGGTATCTGTTGATTATAAGGTCCTGTAAGGGATCACAGTGCTTGTAACAGATCAGCTCCTCTCCTGTCCCTTGAGGCCCTCCTTGGTTATGTTGTTCAGTAATGCAGTGGATTGGACAGCTAAAGAGGCTTAGCGGCGGCTGGCGTGCTGCCATTAAAAGTTCGCCCACTGGGTATAAAGGATATAGAGATGTGGATTTATTTGCTTTTATCCACAGCCTTTCACCTAAATCTGTTGCTGTATTTTGCTGGTTTTTCTCCCTCAAAAAGAAATGCAGTCATTAATTTTTGCGACATGCCGTCTCTCTTTGTGGCAGAGATGCAGATGTGAGACTGGTGGAGGTCTGATAAGTAAGGCTGAAGCTGGGGGCAGGGAAGATTGTGTTGCTGTAAGCCTGTGACTAAGCTGGGATTTGAAACTACGATCTGGCAGTTTTGGGCATTCACTTACGAGTGCTGGGTTATGTGACTGCTTTCATTTCTTAAGTTGGCAGATTGCAGAAAAGCAACTATAGCAACCATATTGATTTTAATCTGCTGAAATATTCACTTCAGCTCACACTCTAATTCAGTCTGTGCATGTTTTCTGTGCGCACAAATTCCATCCATACAAGTTGTTGTTTCTTTTTAAAAACAATTCCAGGCTATGATAAACTTTCTCGCTGTGGAGCCCTGGAGAGCCTGGTGAACGACGTGGCAGACGACACGTGGGACAATAAAGTCACACACAGGATCAGTGCCATTCACTTCCTGGATGAGGAGGAGGAGGAGGATGACGATAAGGTGAGTCCAGCAAGCCTAAGGGCACAATAAAGCATATGGTTATCCAAAATAAAAAGAAGAGCAAAGACTGGTGATACTTTGTAGTTTTTAGCATCAGCACATCCTATGAAAAGAGTCTGCGTATACAAAGTCTGATGCATCTTAGTCCTCTGTGCCATGGAGCTCCATTATTGTTAAATAAAAGAGCATCATGATTGCATGAGGTGATACTGTGTGTCCTTAACCTTTAATACCCATAGAGAAACAAGACTGACTCTGCAGCCAGAGAGATCTGAGTATCTGCAGCAAGTGTTCCATCCAGTAGCTGTGATATTTCACTTTGAAGCACAGATTGCTGCTGCTGCTGGATGAAAAGTCAGGAGATCACCAGTGTCAAAGTGTTTAACTCGTATAAGCTCACCACTTAGAACCAACAGCTACTCTTCTTTTGCTGCACATATAAAAATGTTCCACTGTTATGACTCTGTTACAGGGTACACTACTTCGACGGGCCACGCCTCACCCCGGCGAGCTGAAAACAATGAAGAAAGCAGCCGAGAACCTGCGCAATGACCTGAACGCTGCTAAAGGCCTGGACTCCAACAAAAACGAGGTCAATAACACTGCAGACAGAGCGACCACGACGTCCGTGTGACCTTTACCTCAAAAGTGATTTTTTTTTTTCTTTTACCTCCTGTCTCTGTGTCGTCCTGCACAACCCCGCAGTCCCCTGTTTTTACCTACAACCCCCCTCCCCCGGAGTTTGTAGGTAATACTACAAACCCTGGTGTAGCCTGCCCCTCCTCTGATTAAATCCTGGGATGCCTGTAACCTTACTCCACCTCCAGTCCTGTGTAAAATGTGTTTGACTTCAGTCTACAAGGGCTGCCTTCCTTTTTTAAATTAATGTCCACAGCAATAATCTGCACAGAGATGCTCCTTTTTAAAAGATGTTTTAAAGATTTATTGCTTTTTAAAATAAATCTCCTTTTAAAACTATACATTAGGTAGTTGCACTATAAGTCTATGATGTGGCCAAACCTTAAATGTATTATATATCTGTTCTATAACTATTTTTTTTAAACACTGGGTGAATACTTTTTACATTTTGGGCAAACATAAAAGCATGAGTCTATGGACCTACTGAGTAATGATTATTGTACAGTCTCTTGTGAATATTGAAACTTTTATACTTTTTGGCAGCTCAGATGTAAATAAAAATGTATAGCAAAATTGTTAATCAGTTGCAGGTTTTTCTTCTTTCTTGTTAAAGCAGCGAATTAAACACAGTCACTAATGTCTTATTCAGTACATATAATTGTCACTGGGTGAGAGGATGGCCTTAAATCTTTTCTTTTTGTTCATCTATAAAACATCCAGACCTATTTTTGACTAATAAATAGATCTGATTTAATAAAGTTTGGATTTAAGTAGTGCAAAATCAACCTTCACTCATCTGCTATGTAATTATGCAGAATTAACAATGCTGTCTTATTTATATGTGCTGTACTTCACTGCTTTGTAATGTTTTTCCAGTAGATGCCAAAAACAGCTTTTGTTTTTAAAAACATTTGTTTCCTTTTAATGAGTACTGTACAGAATAATCATTATCATCTGCTGAGGATGAGGTTCGTACCGCAAAAATGCAGTTGTTAGAAGTTCCACTTCTAGTGCACTTCTCAGTGTTTCTCAAATCCTATTCTTTTATATGGTATATATTCAATTGTATGGTTTTGTTTTTAAATCAGAGAAGTTGGTTCAAAGTGTTGGTTTTATGTTTTTAATTATTTCCTGATCAAACTGCACAAAAACAAATCTCAAATAGCCCCCGGTCCTTGAGATTTGAATGACTTTATAACCACTGATTAATAAATTGAGTGCAACACTAAACAACATGTTTGTTGTTCCTTTACATTTACTAGTCACCCTGCTAGGTTTAATGACTTTCAGGCTAAATGTTATCTTAGTGGAACTGAACTTAATATTTAAATGTCAAATTTTAAAACTTAATTTATTTGGTGTGGTCTTTCTTATTATTGATATAGATGAAAATGACCATATGCAAAAGTAATATAATGACAAGTAACCTCAGACGTTTCCTGATTCCTCCATTGCCTGTTTTGCCTGTCCAGCAGTGCATGATGTTTCTGTAATCTTCTGGCAGCATGTGCCATGTTTGACTTGTCTACCCTGCACGTGCTGTTCGTGGTACTGATGCTGGCATGCTTTCGGTGTGTATATATGTACACAAATTGAAGTAACACATCATAATAATCATATAATTTTGGCATATAGTTGTAATTTTAATTAGCCATTGAAGATGAGCATACTATCTTTGGTGCTATAGACAGATACACACTTCTAAACAGACATAGACAGGGTGACAAATTAAAGGAAAAACCAACCTAAAGTATCTTAGTAAAGTATTGGGCCACCACGTGCCACCAGACTTCACTCATTTATCCAGGTTTTTCCTTTAATCTGTCACTTGACTGTATAGTCCTCGTAAGGCCTTTATATTTTTTGTTAAATTGCTTTTGCTGGTGTTCAGTTTAGAGTTTCAAGTACCGACCTGTTTGTGTTAACTGTAGAGGCGCTTTGGTCGACTTTTCCTTAACTTTAAGAGGAAGCTTCTTCAGTGAGAAGGCATTTCAAGAATGTCATCATCCATCACTCTGTTTCCCAGTCACCTTTGTTTCCCAGTCAAGATGCCCTAGAAGACAAACATTTGGTAAAAGGCAGCGATAGAGACACTAACAAATTAAGGCTTGAAGATCTAGCTTCTGTTGTAGCTGCTTTTCAGGCCTTCAAATTATTCCAGTAAGAAATTACTATAATTACACTGCACTAATGACTGTTGTGGTGCCTGTACATAAAATAAGCATGCATTATTGAAGAGTCAAACAGGATTTTATGTGTCTAACAGTGATTATCAGCCACTCTACTAGTAAGCACAGAATTCCTCCCAGGATTATCTTTGGGAAAATATAATAATAATTCTTTACATCCTATGTTGCCGATGACCAGATTACACTGTTATTCATGATAAGGGACACGGTCACATTAAGACCAATCCATCACTGTCATTCGTTTGAGATATTTTGAATGTAAATATTCAGCAACAGGGGGTGTCTTCTGACCATCTCTAGGAGTGCCGAAATCCTCATACTAACGCCACCCTCGGGACCAGCAGCCAAAACAGGGTAATCCCAGCCCTCAACTGGGCGGCAGGCGAAGAGTGTAAGCCAGAGGATCATCGTCTGTTGCCGGCCAGTAGCAGTGTGTGTGCTCACTGCTCCAGTGCAGAGAAGGACATGGGGGAATTTAAGGAACCTGAGGAGGTCTGTTTTCCATTTTAATCAAATTTCTGTTGTTTATAGATATGGGGAGAAGCACTGTTTAGTGCTCCTGCAAGTTTCCACTTATTCTAAATTCATCACTGTACATTAAGTCCCTGAAAATATGTTTAACTGAAGTTGAATCTTTTTACATTCTCTCATTTTGCTAATGTCTTATGAGTGAATTAGAGTCCACTGATGTATCTCGCAGGAGGTGAAAGCATCCAATCATTTCTCATCACCAGGATGGTGCAGGTCCGCTGTCAGGGAGCGAAGCTCTGCCGTGTCGGTTTGGCCATCAGAGAAATGAAACCCAGGAGGGTAGTAAACTTCAGCATCACAGAACTCTTGATATGCTGTCCAGTCTCCATGGAGACCCTGTCCTCAAGAAAAAGACCGCCTCCATCACAGGGCTACTGAAGTCTCATCTGCTGACAGAGAAGTCCCCTCCTCAGGAATTATTCATCTCCCAAGTGCTATTAATAGTAACTGCATGCTTTATCTTTCAAATTATGTCTGGGGGTTTGCATTAGCCACTGCAAGAAAACATACTGATTGTGGCAAATTACTGCCCATATATTTTTGTTTGTTAGCTCTATAGTGTCTTGCTCCACTGTAATGAAACCATTTCCTCTTAGTTACAGATCAAAGTGCCTGGCCAGCGGGGCCGCCTGGGTATCAGCATTGCTGGTGGGAAGGGCTCTCAGCCTTACAAAGACCATGATGAGGCAAGTGCTGGTGCAGAAGAGAACATGTTTGTTCGTTTGCCTGTATGTGTGAAGATGATGACGCAGCTCAGCCTTGAGTGCCTGATGGCTAACTTTAAATGTGTGCTCCACTTAGGAGCGCACATTTAGCTTGAACAAAATGTACCAACAGGAAAGGTTCTGAGCACATTGTTATTACTTTCATGTAGGTTCATATGTTTATTTCTCCTCAGGGCGTTTTTATTTCCAGAGTAACAGAAGGGGGGGCATCAGAAAAGGCAGGAGTCCACGTTGGAGACAGACTGCTGGAGGTAGGAGGGGCATCATCATTCTCTAGTTTGCCATTACTTTTCATAATTTCTTTTCACTGACTGTTAACTATGCAACCTAACCTCTAATATATTGTTGACAGAATGGAAATCACATACATGTTCTATATAGTACAGTGTTTTTTTTTCTTTAGAAAACTGACATACCTCCAGTTGGTGTTCCTCTTGTGAACAGCGGAGGGCATCATAAGACCAGCTGTGACCTCCAGTGATTAAACCAAATTGAGGCTGAAAATAAAAAGTGGAAAGGAATGTATCAAAATCAATTTTTTTAGCTTCACACCATCAAAGGTTAGAGCTGATTAGAAATCCTGGCAGTACCATGGTGTGTGAGCTTGGGTGTATGACTCAACCTCACACCACTGACTCCTGCTCCTACTTTCACCTTAAAGTATCATGTGACCATGGCCCATCCAGGTCAACGGCCTCAACATGCAGAGGGCGACCCACCACGAGGCGGTCAGCGCCCTCAGGAATGTGTCCTGGATGAGCTTCAGGATCCTCAGGAAGTAACGGGACATCAGCCATGCAGCCAGGATGGCAGAGCCCACAGAAGCAAACAACCTAAAACAGAAAGCAAAGACAACCGTTTGACCACAAACACTGAGGCGTTTGTCTGCAACAGCAATGGGATTGTGGGTAGTTTACTTTAATCCCAGCACAAACAGAATACATCATTTTAGAATGTGTCCCAACCATCTGTTGATTGTGCCTTCAGTCACTCTTCACTTCTTTCTCTTTGTCTTTTTATTTTAGTCTGGTTTGGAGAGTGGCCTGAATAATACCTTCTCTGAACTGGATGCACCAAAAAATGATTCACTTCAAGTTGGCAAGTTTACAGTGACAGTAAGCAGATATTTCATGCCTCATCAGATTATTCTACCCACTACATTACCTTACACTAAAATCCTCTCATGTTAGCCTTTCTCAAATTCAAAAATCATGCAAAAACAAACAGTTGAGGATTACATGACAGGATTCTTCTGACATTTCAGCATGTATATATCATATCAAATTAAGACTTCTTTTGCTTCCTAATCCTGTTACCTTATCTGGCATCCATCTGACAGATGCCATGGATCATCTTCACACATCCCTCTACCTCAGATGAAGATGTGGAGCTCTCGACACAGAGTCCCAGAAGCAGCCAGCCATTGCATGACTTTGACATTCCTGGAAGATGTGTACACGCCCACTCTTCCGACAGCGCTTTCTACCCACCTTGATCACAGGGTACATATATGAAGGACACAGACTGTCATTACTTAGCTCTTATTTTATTTTTTATTTTTTTACAGTGGAGATTAATGTAAAACAAGCTGTTGGAAAGTGATTTTTACTGTCACTGAAAAGGGTTTTGTTGCTCAGATTCAACTGCCACTAACAGTATTTGGTGATATTAAAGTCAATTGCAAGAACAGACTATCAATACCTGTGCATTTACACTGACCTAAAACTAGAAAGTATTAACGGACTGCATTTAAAGTCCAAATGAAATACTTGACATAATGTTATATGCAGGCAGTTAAACAATGAATGTTGCTGGCTATTTCAAATCGATGTGCTGGTAATGACAATGTGAAGCCCTCAAACCAAGATAAGGTGCCATCCACAGTGCTGAGCAAAGTGCACAGCAGGTTGCCTGAGCCCTGCAGATGCCTGAGACTGCAAGAAGTTTGTTTCGCATCTTCACACACCTGCTGTACAAGCTAAATTCAGACTTGTGACATTATACACTCTGCAGAAGTGTTTCAGCAAAAAAAAATAAAAAAAATAAAAAAAATTATTACTCTCATGTAAGATTGGTCACTCTCTCAAAGTACAACTGTATTGTTCCAAGAGGAAATATAATGGAAATTTATATTGGCTATGCGCAAAGGATAAACACAATTTCATGAACATTTGTGCAAAATGCTGCAAGGCAAGTAGAGGAACCCTGCAAAAAAACACGTTTGATTTGTGGACAGTGTGCCAGAAAGGTGTTGGTTTGACAGATAATTTGAGGTTGTAGTTGCTGCTAGTGCTGTCCTGGATTGCAGTCCACCCTCTGTTTGCACCTGGCCTCATAAAAACGGCAACAACTGTCTTATCACTGGTGTTGTATGGTGACGGCTGTCTGCTGGGGATAATCTTCTGAGCGCATACTTAGTTGAAAAGTACATCCAGTGAGCAAGATTCATATCAGAGTAAGATGCTGCCGTATATAACTAGCTCTGTTTCTTTTAATATCTGAAAAATATCTCATAACATAATGGTAAATACTGCACATTACCAGTTCAAACCAAACAAAGTATAACCAAGGCTAGATTCATTAAATAGTGGATTGCGTTGTTATTTCTGAGTGTGTTCACTAATGAGGCGATACCAAAATAAATTTAGTTTCGGAGAGTTTCCTCAGGACCAAAAACTAATTGTGGGCTTTTATACTATGATTCTGTGTGCTGCTGCTACATACTGACACGGGAGAGGGAGTCAGCAGGGTGGAAAAAGACAAGAACAGCTGGGACTGAATGAAGAATGTAGTGTACTTAAAGGATTAGCATCCTCCCTAGAGGTCCACTTTCACTCACTGATAAGAAAACAGAGACATCAGTGCAGCAGCAAACAAGCAATAAATGAATTTGTTTCAAGTTGCCTGACAACTCATTATTAGAGACATGCTGAGATATTTCTGTTGTATCAGTCTACTGGCTGGCAGAGGCTTAGTTCTTGTATCTCTATTAAAAACATAGTATACACTGGATAAAAAGAAAAATCTTTTGAAATCTGCGTTTTCTAGTGCGGCCCTCATGTACTGCACAACGCTCTGCTATGTTTAGCTGTCAGCCATGTTACATTCAGACAGAGATGCCTGTATTAGTTCTCTGTCCATCCAACAGCTTCACAATGTGAGCTCTGCATAGCAGGCCTGTGTTAAAAAAAGGCTTTCATGGTGATCAAAATGACAAAACTGCCACAGGTGAAGACAAACAAGACACCGTGCTTGACTGTTTTGTCTCCACAGCTGCACTTAATGTTCTCAGGAAGTTCGTTCCACTGTTTAATCAGCTCTCTTTTTTATGATCTGAGCAAAGTCTAATGTTTTCTGCATGATGTCTGTCCTATTACGGCTGTATAAGGAAAACTCATACAACATACACAACTTATGGAAATGAAAGATTTCATTACAAACAAAGAGCTAAAATGGAACAGTTACTGTAAGGATAGATTTCTTTTTTCCAGAGGCAGAAAGCTGTCTTGCTTATAGCTCCCAATGTGAACATTGTTACCGGTGCCTGGGAAGCTGCCTGCTGTCTGCAAGCTATTTGTAGCTGCTATGAGTCTATAAAAGGAAATCTGCAGAGTGATATACACACCAACAGCAATACTCTTTGAACTTCATAAGACAGGATGAAAAGTGGGCATTTTGCTTCCTATATCGGCTTTCATCAACATGTGAAATCACAAGAGATGTTTTCCAGTACCTGGACAGAAGCAACACTTCTGGATGGAGAAGCATTTGAGCAGAAATGGACGGTGTGAATAAGAGTCTGGGGAAGGTAAGAGGGTTTCCAAATAGATATTTTTCTTTTGAAAACATGCACCAGATGAAAAAGGATTTGTTGTGTAACTGAAGTCCACCTGCCTGTACTTTCGGTTGATCTTTGTAGTTACAGTGCTGATGGCCATGTTGATAATAATGTTTAATTATACTTCAAAGCTAAATTGTGCTGTAAAATGAAACTAGTTAAACACACAGAACAGTTTATAGTAAGACGGAGCTAAGTGACACTTAACCTGTCACACTAGGATGAATGATGGTCACTAAATCTGCCTTCAGATGAATTTAAATGCAGAGAAAAAACCTAACAGTTAGGAAAAATATTGTAGGCCTTTTCCTTGTAATCAAAACATTTGTTTATAATCAGGAGAGATATGTGCACAGCAGATGGTAGTTGGCTATATTTGCACACCATATCTACTCTGGAGGGAGGGGCTGTGTTCATCTGTAATTAAACTCTTTACTTTGTGACACGCCCAGATGTTTATGCTTTTACTGTGCCACACTCAGATATAGATTTTAAACATCTGTGGAGCACAGCGGTCCCTGACACACAGCACTAACTGGGTTCCTTCTCTGCTTAAAGGATTAGCTCATGTGATTAATGAATATGGCACTGATCTGATCATGATTACTATCAAACACTGAAGAGAGAATAAGTGAATAATTAATGTACTGTAGAGCTTCATGTAGAGTGTTGTGTAAATCTGTATAGCTGCCTATGATGAGGAATCACTACATTAGGAACAAGAATTCATTCTGCAGTATGTTTCCTTAAAGCATGCCACTTTCTGGTTGGTCAGTGTTTATAAGACTCCCCTTTAACAACTCTCACAGAGGGTGGTCTGCTTTAGGAAGTTTAGCACTGCTTGTAGTTGGTCTTTGGGACAGGCCCGGCATGCCATAAGAAATAACTGACAGCACACACACACAGTGAGTCAACATGTAGCGCAGTGAACCTGTTGTGGTTGGAAATGTGATCTATGAGGACAGCATGACCTCTGCAAGACTCGGTGCAATTCAACATTCAAGAGGGTGCCAGTGGGCAAGCAGGAAGTGCTCACTTTAACATTTCACAATATAAACTTACTCTGCTATGACTACAGACACAAACAAGGAGGCTACATGATAAGATAAACAGAAAGCAGTTTTTAAGATGGCATATGATTATTTTAGCCAAGGCAGTTGCTCTGTTTGTTTATTTATATCTGATTACACATATGCTGATATCTTAAAGATGAATAACTTGGCCCTTAATGTATAAGTGAAATGTCTCACAGCTCAGGAATAGGTGTTCCAAAGAAGATGAGTGGTGTGGGTGTGAGAAAGTGGTTGTACAATTCCTCGCATTCTTTACTTAAGTTAATCCAGTAGTAACACAACCTATTAACCTCACATTACAACCTAAGGTTCTGCACTTAAAATGATAAACAGAGGTACATAAGTATTAACCGTACATTGTACTTAAGATATTTAAAGTACAAATACTCAGCATAATAAAACTTACTGATCAAGTAGAAGCAATTAGAAATCGGTTTGGTTAGAGAGGTCAGGGCTGCTCAAAACCTTTTAGACACTAATATCTCTGCACTGCTGCCAGGGCTGTTCAATGAGTCTGGGTCACAGGAGGTTTTGACAGAAGCTCTCCACATTTTTGGAGCATATTTGTAAAAAGCTACATACTGTAGCTTTAACTGAAATGTGAGCCCCAAGCAACCATCAAATCCTGCAGTTTCCTCAAAAACTGCTTGGTTATGATAAGTTCCTTTCAGTTTGGCTTGAACAGAAGCTACTCCATAAAGGTTCAACACAAATCTTCCTAATTTCTGCACTGTCACTTTCCATTTTTATTTTTAACCAGTCTGTGAGGTGCCCACACTGAGTGATGACAGACAACATGTGCAGAGGAGTGAGACGTTAAGAAAATCACATGAATCCTGATCTGACTGCTCCGAGCGTCGTCACATGGTCAGATATCGCATATGAATCAGACCTTGGACCACATATGGAAATGGACCCAGATCAGATTTGAAACAATACAGTTTGGTTTGATCACACATTTGTGTTAGGATCAGATCTGAGTCACTTAAAAAAAAAAAAAAAATTTCTACAGACTGGCGACGCACTGGCTCCAGTGGTTAATCACTGGTTGAACCCTGCAGAGTGGAGGCTTCATCCCAATGTGGTAGTGGTGATTTGTCATGGCTTTAGAACACTTTCAGCAGACAGATACATGAGACTACTACCTGTTTTAGAAAGGCCACAGATGTGAGTCTTTGGCAGATATGACATGATGATGAGATACGATGCAGTTATTTTAATGTTTAAGTAGACACAACTGTAACAGATAAGGTTGATGCAGTAGAAGTGTTGTTTTGACAGCAAACAAAACTGCACCTTTTAACTATTGCTTAATTTAAATGTGGGTATTTAGGTCTTTATTTTTCATTGCAATTCCTATTCTGAATTTCTGTTGTGTGTATCAGCCAGTTGTGGAACCCTGTCTTTGCTATGAATGACCTCAGTGTTCATGTTGTTTGCGCTCTGAACTGATTTAAAACATCTCTCATATACACACACACGTAATTTGAATAAATTCTGGCTTTGATCCTAAAAAGGAGGAGACGTACTGAAACCTTGATCTGTAGAATTCCAAATAAAAAGACTCCATCAACGTAACAAATGTGCAACTTTGATGTCGACCTGCAAGCCAGCACCCCACTAGAATAGATATGTTGTATGACCTCACCATCATTTTACATTTTGTTACACATTTATAATTCACTTTGTGCCAGTTCTGCTCTGGTCACTATATCCGAACATGTAGCTTAAATATGTCAGAAACACCAACGCCAAATATACAAGTCAAGTCAAGATTTTTATTTGCCATGTATGCATAAACAGACAGCTTGTGCAGCTCTCCTTTGGAGTCAGGTAAGGAGCCAAAAGCCAGAAAGAACACGTGGGTCTCTGAGTATGTTTCCCACCCTTTTACGACAGCGCTGTGTGTACAGTGTGTCCATAGCAGGCAGTTCAGTCCCAATGATCCTCTCTGCAGTCTTCATGACCCTTTGAAGAGCCTTCCTCTCTGCCTGTGTGGTGTTACCATACCAGACTGTGATGCCAGTGGTGAGGATGCTCTCTACCAGTTCTCTATAAGCCTGGGTGAGAGGGCGACGGTTCAGCTCAGCTTTTCTGAGCCGCCTGATGAAGTTATAGCCGCTGCTGGGCTGTCTTTACTGTGCCAGCTGTGTTCAGTGACCAGCTCAGGTCAGATGTCACCTGTAGGCCAAGGAACATGTGGCTGTCAGCCCTCTCCACCTCAGTCCATTTGATTAATTACATTAATGTGAAGCATTATATTCATGTATTATATTAATTGCCTTTATAATTTAAGTGTTTACCCACACCCAGACAAAGCTATACCCACAATTGTACTTTTAAGCAGACAGGGCTCTACTTTCCTGAAATAAACTAATGTCTAAACATCAGGCGCAAGGCAAACCAGTTCATCTCATCTCCTCAAAGAACAGGGAGGAAACCTGACTAAAATCTATACTAGGAGGCCACATGGACCACTACAAAAAAAAAAAAAACAGCATAAAAGAAAGTTTTTCCTCAGATGAAAATGGGCAGATACCAGTATGACAGAAGTTATCTTCAAGTGCTATAAAGTCATTCTTTAACTTGTCACAGTCTTATACTTAGGACCCAGATGCAAACTCAAGACAGGAGAATTGTAGCAAGGAAAACAGGGTTTTAATAATAATAACGATAAGCTACAGGTGCACACCTCTATCGGCAGCACAGGTAAGACATGTGAGTTGTCTTATGCAGATGAGAACATGAGCTCATTTAATTCATTACTCCTCACTGAGTCTGGAAGTGAAGCTCTGAGCCGCAGGGCGCTAAATTGTCTAATATGTGTGTGTGTATGTGTGTGTGAGATGGGTCATTTATTAAACAGCCCTGTACAGAAGAAAGAAATGATATTCTAAGAAGACCTGTTAAGAGCGACTGAAACGTCAATTTTATGGAGAGCTCAATCCCTTGAACAAGTTTTTTAATAAACAAGTTTCATTGTGTTTGACTGGAAAATGACTGGGAAATTATCATGAGCTTGTGCCATGTGGATGATTTGTTCTTCTACTCTGTTTTTCAGGTTTCAACAGGAGCGCCATGTAAGCCATCAGGTTTCACATTCGTTCCAGTGGTTCAGAAATTACCATTTAAAAGCATTATCGCCGAGCAGGAGAGGCCTGTAGCTCTGACAGGAAAACAAAATACGGTACAGCTACAGCACACAGCGAAATGAGTGAAGAGTGACATTACTGCCAACTGATTTTAATCACTTGTAAAATGATTACTGCTGTTATTACAAGGTGTTTATCAAAATGCATGCTTATTTTATACCTGTTGTTAATTGTAGAGGAGTTAATTGTCTTTTCTTTGTATAGCCGCCTTGTCAGCTTAGTGTGGGCTTGTGTTTAATTAGACTGAACTGGGCAGACAAACTCTGTCATGCTTCATAAGTTGAGAAATATTGACTCACCTGCCTGTCTGACTCCTACCTAATCAAAATTGAGTTTTTGCATGGTACTAAATGTTAAAGAGTAAATGCACCCTGCATGAATATGACCACTTTCGTCCTACAGGATATTTGATGTGACAGATATGACCTCCTGTTTCACAGTCTATTCCAAATTTAACATGCATCATTATTATCAAAACCTAGGAGCCTAGCCTTACAATATTTTAAAGCAATTTTCTAAATTTCACATTGAATAATGTTGATTCAAACACTTCCCACAGTAGAAGCAGAATATCTTGTATAATGTGGAGAAATATGGATGATGGACAGTGAGCAAGAGGTTCCTCTGAAGTCTGATTACTTTTAAATTGAAATGGAAAACTGTTTGAAGTTCATAAGCCAGAAAGTCTAATTCTTCAACTTTCAGGCTTCTTCAAATGACTCTAGTTCCTAGTCATTAATTATGCCAGTGGCTTGAGAAATAAAGGACACAGCTTAGCTCCTGGGGAAGTTTCAGTCTCACTCATGCCTGCAGCCTTATAAAGTTACAGTCACAACATGCATAAGAAACATCTTGTTATATATTTACTTTTTACACTGTTGTGGGAATGAACATCACTGATATGATTTGATGTCATCCAATTATTTATCTCCTCCAGGCGCCCGACTCTCACAGCATGTTTCGAGATATCAGTTTCAAACATATTTCTGAACAACCTCAGGGGCTGAATCAGATGCTCTGATTGACATTGTTCTGATGTTGGCCTGATTTTTCTTTTTTTATATAGATATAAAAGAGCATTATATACAGTAGAAGGAAATGTGTTGAAACCAAAACGGTTCTAACTAAAATTAAAGTTGGTTTTTGTCTTTTGACAGATGTTGACCTTGAGCTCAGCTTTGTATAGAGGAACTACTTTAATACAAAATAACCAATAGCAGGGGCTCCCTGAGTCAGGTCTGGACTCCCAGTGGAGCCGATAGCTGAATGGATAATCACTCAACGTCATAGCAGGGCACCACAGGACAGCCAGGTGTTTGTGCTGATATCAGTTAGAAGAAGTACACTCACCCTTTACCCACTAAAATCAGCATTGTTAATTCAACACCTATAAAGTTCAATTCAACACTTTCAAAGTGTCTACACTACTACACTTTTGAAAGTGTTCACATTATTAACACTTTTACAGTGTTAGATGTTAAAAACAACAACAAAAACTCTAAGCCAGTGTTCAAAGTTCACTGAGATACGCTCACAGGAAAAAAGTGTCAACACTACACTGACTATCAAATGCTGTAGCACCTGGTGGTGACAATTTACACTGCGCTGGTGTTGCATGTGCTATTGATATAAGCAACATGGTTCACTGGGATTAACGCTATTATATTTTTGGCATCAAGCAAGATTTTGTAGAGCATGTGCTGAATTTGTCACAACATCAGTTCTAAATTTCTCCAAGTCTGATATCAATTCACCTATGGTTAAGCTGCATGACAACCAAAGAGCTGAAATTTGTGGGCGGAGTGTAATTGCATATATTCAGATTGCAACGGGCAGAATGTAAAGGATTAGCCGTGAAACAGATGCCAGCTCATTAAGTCACCACTGTGATTTAGAGCTTGTCAAAATGTCCTCTTCAAAAGAAATAAATTGCATGACTTTTGCAGTAATACAGCAATGTAATGCCCAGGTCATTTGCAGTTTACATTTATACAACACGATGTTCAGAGCTTCCATGTCTAATTATCATCCTATTCCAAAAGGCAGGAGTTTCTTTTCTATTCCTACTTAGCCTTTGTGCAGACTGTGTTCAGACTGGTGACAGCAGGTGAGCATACACTACCAGTGAAGTGAACAGGAAAGTGTGTCCAAATGTCTGACTGGTACTGAAATAACCAGTACAACTGCTCTGAGACATTTTGTTTCGATTCCTGCCAACACACTTAGTTCAACTAATATTAAAGAGTCACTAGAATAAACTGAGCTCATGTGTTTGTCCTATTTTATTTAACTAAACGTGATAAATTAAAGTAATAGAAGGTTTTGACAGTAGATTTAATGTTGTTTCCAGTCAGCATGTCACATGTCAGTTATTTTACACACAGAAAATTCTGCATTAAGTCCAAAATATAACTATTGTTAACACATGTAATATTACTGGCCTAAGCAGTTCCAGCAATAAATGTCTTCCTGGCCACTCATGGGTTTGATTACTGCCTAAGGCGAATGAACAGCAGTCAGGGAAACTGAAGGTTGTCATTATAAGGCAGTACCCTGTGCATTTTGAGGACCATAATTACCACAAATGTGGGCGATCATCAGTAATGATGCCTGTCATAAGCAGTCACAGTACCCATTTTAGCTCCACCTAAATGTCACGCACATTATCCTAGAATATTCTTTTAACTTGGGTTCATGCATCTAAAATAAACCTGTCCTATCTTATAGGATGCAACGGCAATGTTTCTGTAACAACAGAATGAGTTTGTTTTTGTCCAACATGAATTTGCACCCACCCTAATTTAGTGATATGAATACATTAACAAAACAGATAAATAAATAGATAAATGTAAAGTCTTACTACTGGTTTGTACTTAATGCTAAACAAGTTCTTTGGAGACGGTTCTAAAGCTGCCCGTGTACAGCGACCCAGCCTCAGTTGTTCAGCTCTGGAGGCAGGACATGTGTATGTGCATGTGAATTGTCCATGTGGGGTATGTGGTGTGGTGAAACCAAGCACACACCCCCAAGCTCAGAGAGGCTTGCTAAACTTCACCTCTGGTTTTCTCAGGTTTCACTGGCTCAGTTCCTCCTAAATGTTTGCTTCACTCTCTCCTGTCAGGAGGACGTGTCGGACAGAGAGGCTTTCAAGGCAGAAGTAGTCTTTATCAAGGACTTCATGGAGGGAGGAGCAGGAAACATAACCCAACCAGAGACAAAAAGTCAGGTAAGTACAACATGAGCACTCTCAATGTCATGTGGAAACCATGACAGAAAGCTGTTATGGGCATTGTACAGTATAGATATTTGTATGTGTGTGCTATGCATTTCTGCAGGGCATTGAGTTACAGGTAGCTGCGAATATACACTTTCATTGTTGACATGCACAATACTGCATGTCGGGAGATAATTTGAAAAAAAGATTTACATAACTATGACTTTTCAAATTTAACAGCTTAATCTAAAAATAAGTTAATATGCAAATATTACAGCACATTTTTGACTCTTCAAAAGCTTGAAATGAAAGTTCATTTTCAGTAATTGCCTACACTTGTTTTGTTCTTTTAGTGGAAGCCTTCACTGGATCCCATGAGCCTCTCTGACACCAAAGCCTCTCCTTCAGTCAGCTCTCAGTCTGAAAATACATCCAGTCATTTAGCTGCCCTGACGGCCTCTATGGAAACAGCTGCTGATAAACACAAGGGCACTTCGCAGCAGCAGCGTCGCGATTCCTCTGAACGTGCTGAGGTTAGCTTGGGTTGCTTTGTAAATAGAGCGTCTGTGTCGGAAGACAAAATGAGCCCCACAGACTCCACAGACCTGTTCCCCACACCGGCTTCATCCAGAGAGTCCATCCTCTCAGAGGGCTCAGACAAAGAGAAGAGCTGGTCTGCCATGCGCCTTTCCTCTGTAACCTCTCCTGTCACTTTAAGCTGCACTATCTCTGCCTGCTCATCTGTCCGCTCTGGCATCTTCTCCCCTGCTGTCGTCCAGTTCAGGAGGCATTTTCTGGCTCCTGGCACTAGTCTGGTTAACATCCCTCAAACCTGTTTCTCATCCTGCGGGAGCCTGTCCTGCTCCGTCTGTCCCCAGTCCCGTCCACGGCGCCGGCCTCCTCTCACCCGACTCTCCCTCCTCACTGCCATTCTGAGGAAAGGTCGTCTTCCTGTTCTATCGTCTGCCCTGAAGAGGCCTTACACCCCCTGCTGGCCTGTTAACCCTGTGACCCTGTCCTTCTGTAAAGCCTGTTCTGCAGCTTCCAGTGTGGCCTCCATTCCCCTGGAGATTTCCTCACGGTTCCCCTCATCACCATCGACAGATTTTCAAAGCCAGGCTCACAGGAAACCTAATAGATCTGTCACTGCTCCTCAACCTCAAGTTAAAAGATGCTCGGAACATATTTGCTCAAGCAGTGTGCCTAGAAGGGAGCAGGTTACATCACCCCCACCAGTGAAGCGCAACACACTACTCCCACCTCCACTGCCTATGTTTTGTTCAAACTTCAAATCTGTTTCTCTACCAAAGCATGAAGAAATATCAGACTGTCCAACTTCCAATCACACACACATATCCATTTCCAAGTCCCACGAGCTGAAACCCAGCAACCTGCACATGTACCTCAAGGGCCATGCAGATAATAACCTCAAAGAACTCATCCCCCCATCTCCTAAACTTAATGAGCAAAAAACCTCTGCACCCAAGAAGCAGAGTCACTCGTCTAATTCATCTCTTTTAAGGCTTCGGCTGCTTTCTGAACGACTGAGATCTCCACCGGTCTGCCCTCCTCAGCCTCAGATTTCTCAATCAGACCCCCCCGGTGTCGCAGTGTTCTCTGCACACACAGATGCACCATCACCTCCGACTCCTTTACAAACCATCACAGGGAGGTGTGAGTCAGAGAGGAGCTGCCCTGATTCCAAAGGTTCCACACCGTCTCATGGCTTTCACAAAGCTCACTGCCTGCCCCCCTCATGCTACATACCCATTGTTTTCCCTGGATGGCCGTCGCCCACCAGCTCCCCCACGCCTACGCCTTCCCCTGCTCCACCAGTCAGAGAGCTAACCCTGTCCCCTGCTTTCTCCCTGAGCCCCACGCCCTCCCCACGGCCAGGGAGTGGAATATCAGACTGCAGTGACAGGGACGGTAAAAAAAGAAAGGTAGCTGTTCTGCTTGCCATATGACTTGTTTAAACTGATGATATTATTTAATATGCTCTCTGACATGTTGTTCTCCTGTGCTTTGCAGTTAAAAACAGATTTCACTCACTTGATATGAGGATATCAAGTGCTGCTCTCTGTGTGGAGCTGTTTTTAGATGTCTATATTTACTAATGTTGTTACAGATTGTTGCTTCCTGGTGATTTGAAAGATCTTAAATGTCATATGTTGTAGAAGAGGAAACCCATCATTGTAAAATTGTTGTAGCAGCTTTTTAAAACTCCAGATTCTAGGTCAGACAACTATTGTCAGTATTAGCCATCAGGAATTGTCTAGTTTTCTTGCCCGTCAGTGTGGAAAAGTTTGGTTGTAACTGAGCTCTTTAGGGAAACGAGCCATTTGAGAAGCAACAAAACTATGTGGTTTCCCCAGTGCCGTGAGAGCAGATGAACAGTGGCTGGCTGTTTTGCATGATTAGTAGCCTACAGCAGTGTGAGATAAAGCATGCCTACAGGAATGCAGAACAAACGCTCTATGGTGAAGTTTGACGAGGTGTTTTACAACATTCATCTAAATTATTCAAATTCCATTAATAAATTCATTTATATTTGTTGTCTGCTCTTCTCTCTCTTTAAAATCTAGACACACAAGATTAAGCCAGGCTACAAATCGCTCGCTGCAATTCCCACAAACACCCTTCTGTTGGATCAGCAGGTCAGTTCCCTTATTTGACTGTAATCCCACTAATTTATCTAGTTATCCTCTTAATGATATCCAGCTATATGAAGCCCTAATAAGAAACTGATGATGCTACAGTATATACACAAAGAATGTAAAATTGGAATAAACGTCTAAGCTGAAGAAACCTGGAAATAAAATGGGGGCTTTTTACATAAAAAGCTCAAGCTTAGGTTTACACTCCTAATTACAAAATTTGAGACAAGAAAAAAGGACAGACAACCTGTTTCATAAGGATTTACAAGCAACATGTAGTGCAACTGAAAGAGCAGCTATTTTTAAATCTCATTAAAAGTCACCTCATGCCGAGAGACATGAAAATATGGCAGATACATGTAGAGCTGCAGAGGAGGGAGCACCGTCTATCAGGAACACAGGGTGGATGAATGTAAATTATTTGGAGATGCTGTCTAAGACTAGTGTGTAATGACTCAAAGGAAGCAGAGGTCTCAGCAGGGAGCTCCATCTGTTCACTCTGCTTTGTGTTCACAGGCGATTGATGAGCAGGTAGAGAGAGCAACCAGCTCCTGTGACACGTTGGACAGAAGTGTTTCAGACACCCACAGTGAGGTATTACTGCACGCGTCGCTGCTGGTTTTCACTGTGCACATCACTCAACAGACTAGTAACATAGTAAACCTGTGCTTTTTACAGATGTGCTCACCTGCTCAGCTCCGGCAAAAGTCAGAAGAACTTTACACAGTTATTGATGAGATATTGGCAAATTCCATTCCACCAGTGAGTTTAGCTAATTTGAGGAGTAATCATATACATTTAAACAACATGTTTATTGGATGTTTGTAAAATTAAAAGTAATGAAATTGGTTTATTTTTGCAACCTTTAAGTGCAAAACATCCCCATCACCTCAGCTGGCTGGATCATCAACGACCAGCGCTGGTTTCCAGGTAACGCATGTTTCTTTAACAGCATGTGAAGCAGTGTGGGAAGATCATAAACTCCTGAGTTTAGGCTTCATGAAAGAATAGTTTGACATTTTAGCAAATATGCTTTTTATCTATAGTTCAATTTGAAAATTAATACCACTCTAATATCTGTACAGTAAACAAGAAGCTGGAGCAGAAGATGGTTCAGAAACTGAGGTGTATATAACACAGTTTGTGGTTTTACAGGTGAATCTGTGCCTGACTGTCTCCTCATGTGTGACATCAAAATGTACTGCACGTAACCTAAAATTATTGAACTTTAGAGAGGCAGGTGGATTTTGTTATCTTTGGACAGAGCCAAGTTGTTCTTGTCTTTATCTTCAGCTAAGCTTTCGGCTGTCGGCAGATATAAGAGTGGTTTAAATCTCTTCTAACTCTTGGCAAACTATTCCCTAAATTACAGTGGTGTGAAAAAGTGTTTGCCCCCTTACTGATTTCTTATCTTTTTGCATGTTTGTCACACTGTAATGTTTCAGATCGTCAAACAAATTTATATATTAGTCAAAGATAACACAAGTAAACACATCATGCAGTTTTTAAATGAAGGTTTTTATTATTAAGGGAAAACAAAATCCAAAACTATAGATCCCTGTGTGAACAAGTGTTTGCCCCCCTGTCAAAACACTGGTTTATCGCACCTGAGTTCAATTTCTTCTCAATTGGATTCAGGTCAGGACTTTGACTAGGCCACTCCAAAGTCTTCATTTTGTTTTTCTTCAGCCATTCAGAAGTGGACTTGCTGGTGTGCTTTGGATCATTGTCCTGCTGCAGAACCCAAGTTCGCTTCAGCTTGAGGTCACAAACGGATGGCCGGACATTCTCCTTCAGGATATTTTGGTACACAGCAGAATTCATGGTTCCATTTATCACAGCAAGTCTTCCAGGGCCTGAAGCAGCAAAACAGCCCCAGACCATCACACTACCACCACCATATTTTACTGTTGGTATGATGTTCTTTTTCTGAAATGCGGTGTTACTTTTACGCCACACATAATGGGACACACACCTTCCAAAAAGTTCAACTTTTGTCTCGTCTGTCCACAGAGTATTATCCCAAAAGTCTTGGGGATCATCAAGATGTTTTCTGGCAAAACTGAGACGAGCCTTTATGTTCTTTTTGCTCAGCAGTGGTTTTCGTCTTGGAACTCTGCCATGCAAACCATTTTTGCCCAGTCTCTTTCTTATGGTGGAGTCATGAACACTCACCTTAACTGAGGCAAGTGAGGCCTGCAGTTCTTTGGATGTTGTTGTGGGGTCTTTTGTGACCTCTTGGATGAGTTGTCGCTGCGCTCTTGGGGTAATTTTGGTCGGCCGGCCACTCCTGGGAAGGTTCTCCACTGTTCCATGTTTTCGCCATTTGTGGATAATGGCTCTCACTGTGGTTCGCTGCAGTCCCAAAGCTTTAGAAATGGCTTTATAACCTTTTCCGGACTGATAGAGCTTCATTATTCTCTTTCTCATTTGTTTTTGAATTTCTTTGGATCTCGGCATGATGTCTAGCTTTTGATGATCTTTTGGTCTACTTCACTTTGTCAGGCAGGTCCTATTTAAGTGATTTCTTGATTGCGAACAGGTGTGGCAGTAATCAGGCCTGGGTGTGGCTATAGAAATTGAACTCAGGTGCGATAAACCAGTGTTTTGACAGGGGGGCAAACACTTGTTCACACAGGGCTATATAGTTTTGGATTTTGTTTTCCCTTAATAATAAAAACCTTCATTTAAAAACTGCATGATGTGTTTACTTGTGTTATCTTTGACTAATATATAAATTTGTTTGACGATCTGAAACATTACAGTGTGACAAACATGCAAAAAGATAAGAAATCAGTAAGGGGGCAAACACTTTTTCACACCACTGTATGCCCGGCTCAGCCAAGTAGCCACCCTATCAGGGCTAGCTAGCTAACTACTGTAGTTTTCAGTTTTACTTCCAGCTTAACACGCTTACTTCTAACTGTTACTTCAAGTTATCCATGAAGGAGAGCCAACACAGGCTGCTGCCCTCTTTATGCGACCCACAGACGAGTCCACGGGCTTTTTCCCCTCAAAAAGAAAAGCAATAAATCTGCAGTATCTTATATCTAAGAGTGGTTCAGCTTCGTTCCTGTCGAAATTCAAAAGACATATGGAAAAAATACTATGGCTAAATACAAAAATATAAAATAATATATGACTATTGAAAAAACTGTCAAGTGCATGGTGTTCAGTAGTTAGATGTTACAGTAAAACAATGTGCTTGGACTTCATCTCAAAAAATTGAAGTAAGATATAAGAGAAAGTAGAAAGTGCTCTGTACTGTGTTTTACTGAAACATAAACTGGAAGTGAGCTCAAAGGAGAAATCTTCCTGTGGTTACAGAGAGAACAAAGGTGTCTGTGTGTGTGTGTGTGTGTGTGTGTGTGTGTGTGTGTGTACACTGTCATCCGTGAGACGTCAGTGTGGTATGAATTTAGAAGCTTCCCCAAGATCAAGGTTAGTGTGATAACAATGTGTGACTTGAAATCGTGGAGAAGAAGAGAAGGCAGCAAGAAGAGAAACAATGACTTGAACTTAAATATAAATAAGAATAAAATATTGGGCATGTGCACTGATAAAGACAAAATTTTGCTTTAGGTTTACTGAACATATTTGCAGATGTGAGTACACTCACAATCTCCAAATATGTTCAGTCCCCGTGAAGGATTTCTTTTCATCTTCTTCGTTTCAGACATTTTTCTGCAAGACTGAATCGTTAAAATGTTTCCCTTTACCCACTAGATGAAGATCAAGTAAAACTTTTTCTTTTTTCACTTTCAGCAGAATAAGTCATCACTTCCAAAGTCCTTGGGACGTGAAACCAAATATGTAAGTGAGAGTCAGACCGTTTTGTCTCCTGAATTAAAATTTGTTCCAGGGGGTGCCAGTTTAGGGGTTTTAGATGTGGTCTGGTTTGGACCAGACTCAAATTCCACATTGTTTGAAAGCTTTAAGTCTCCTGATTCCATTTAGTCTTTATAACAATGCAGAATGCTCATTTTTAGTGTCATCATCAGTGACTTTGGCACAGAATCGGTTCAGGCTTGTAGCTGCAAATCCAAAGTGTTAGCATCTTTAACTTCACTTCAGCTATAACCATTTTATTTTGGGTATATTATTTTCATGTTTGCAGGTGTCTCATGCATGAACAAAGATGTGTTGTTTGAAGGGCATGTGCTTTTACCTGCTTTTTCTTCCACATTTTCTCATTCAGGCATCTATATGCAGCTTGCACCCATCTACTGGTGTGGGAAGAAAGCTGACAGATCCTAAAACGGTACTCATCCAATTATTTGTCCTGCTCCAAGTTTGATAACACTGACAATATAAAGCGTTTTGCAGAGCAACTTATGAGACTGAATTCTTCTCTGCTGTAAAACTTTGTCATTCTGTCCAGACAAAGCCGGGCATTATTCGCCCAATGACGGCCATTCCAAGACTGACAGTGGAGGATAAAGAAGAATTTCATCCAAAGCCGCTTAGGCGCTTTGTTGCAAAGCAGACTTTAACTGACTACAGAAAGGTAGGCTGGTGGCATTAGTTGATGGTACAGGTTCCTGTGACTGCTCTTGTTTTCAAATCCATATAGACAGTAGCTTATGTCTTAAAAGACACCAAGATACTAAAAGGTCTCTTTCTGGCACACTTTTCCTGGACTTGAAATGTGACTGCTTAAAGACGTCTCATAAATTTTGTGAAGACTTACAATGGACTCCAACTCTTATCAAGTTTTCACAGCAGAAAAAGTTCATATGACTACAAACACTTCTCAGACTATAATCGATTTCTCTGCCGTCGATGCATATACCAGGAATGTTCCAAACATGCCAATATTTTTGTCATATTGTACCAAAATCTGGCAAAAACATTGTATATTTACAACAATTGCAAAGGAGTATGCAAAGAATGTGTGAACAACACCATCAGTTTTTAAATTCCTCTTGAGAGAGCAGTGATATTAGTATACTTAAACAGAATATAAAGTTGTATATTCATAACACTGTAGAATGTGTCAGACTCAAACATGAGAACAATTTTCTAAAAAGTTTAAGAAAATAAAAGAGTTTGATACTTTCTCGACCTGGGAAATACAGACTGTACTGTATATGTGATCAAATAGACTATTCTCATGGTTAATTTATTAGTCTTCTTTTGCCTTCTGAAAACACTGAACTCTAGAAATAAATAGTAAGTAAACAAGCTTTAGAAAGTTTCATCACAGAGTGTAAAGTTGTTGAGCCTGGGTGTTGTTTACTTTCCCTAACGTTCTGGTCATGCTCCAAAACCAGTCATCTCTTCCTTGTCTGTTATTTTCATATATCAAAACTCTTTATGTGGTATTATTGTATCACATTTTAATATGAAACCTCTTAATGATTCAAAATTGAAAGTTTGATTCAGACTTTAACAGGAAGTGCCTCCTAAGACTGCACCTGGAGAAAAGTAAAATATTTGAGGTGACTGCATAACAAGAAGCTTTAATGCTCCGTGAACACAGGATTCTGGGATGAAAAGGTTTGTTATAGTGAGACAGAACAAATGCACTGATTTCCATAGCAGTCACACTCACACTTGTATCTTTGTGAGGACACTCATTGACATAATGCATTCCCTAACCCTTTACCTTAACCATCAGAACTAAATGCCTAACCATAACCCTTCCCCAAATTAACAGATATTTGACAAAAAGATTTTTAGTGTAATATGAACATTTTCAATAACTGCTTTATATTTTAAGTGTCTACGTTTTCCACAAATTGACTATTTAAATATTTTAATACTAATAATGTTCTTTAAATTACTCATCTATGAACCCTTTCACTTTTATTCATTTCAGCTCTTTAACCTAGAGTGTAGCTTTCAGTCCTAATATGCAGAACGATTATGTGACTATAGCATTTTACAGATTACTCTGATGGCATATATTATTTTAAATATAAATTAGACTGTATTTCTGCCCCTGTGTGTCAGTGAGCATGGCTGTCTTCTGCAGTGTTAAAGTGTTGAGTCCAATTTCCAAAATGTACAAATCCTACAAATAGGAGCTTTAACACATATGATTTAAAACTCTACCCATAATAAGTTTGGCAGTTCAGTTTAGTGTAAACCAGGTATATTGTCAGTCTCTCTCTTAAGATTACTCTGCATGTCTATTAATGTAGGTATATGAAATAAAGTCCTCTATCAATGTGAAGTTGAGAAAATGTGGACAGCCTCCATCTGTCAAACTGAAGTCATCTCCATTAGGACAAAATTAACAGGACATTTACAATAGTGCAAAGCTCTCTCTTATTTTATGGTAACAGATTCCTGTTTTCATTACAACTAAAATAAGCCTTGTATACGACGAGCTACACTACAGTTACCCAGTGTAGCTGTGCTGTTAAAACTAATTCTTATTTTTATGGGAACTTTGTCAGTTCTAAATCAGCTGGGCACACATCTTCGCTGTTCCTGTTGTCAAGTCAGCCTCGTGAAGTCCTTCGAGGGATGATTCTCTTTTCTTCAGTTGCCAAGGCTCTGACATGTTTTCAGACCTTCACACATCAAACAACTTACGCTGAAGAGAAAGTTACTTCTGCTCAGCCCACTATCTTGCTGGAAACATTTGAAGCTGTGTGTTTATCTTGTGTATACTATTATTTGGATAGGATAATGCTATTCTGAGAGCATCAGCATGAGCACAGTTCAGATGTGTGTCTTTTAGGCTCTGCTGATATTTTGTTGCCGCCTTGAGAGATAAGAAAATTGATACCAATTTCATTTTTGTCCCTCCTGTATAAAAACACATCAGTCTAGGATGTGTTTAGCCTCACTTTAGCACAATAGAGTGGAAGCAGGGAGAAGCAGCCGGCCAACAGAGGAAAAATATATCTTACAACAGCTTTGTAAATCAGAGTTATAGTGAGAAATGGGGTACACCTTGGACAGGTCGCCAGTCTGCTAAACATTTGATGGTAAAATGCCTTCAGTATGTTCAAACCATTGACTGTGTATAAATATAGACATCACGTCACCACTTCCCTCCACTATGCAAAAATGAAATCAAAATACTGTCAACAGGGCTGCCATCTTGGCATTTTGCAACCACATTCTGTCATATCCACTGAATTTTTATGCCATCAAATAGTCTTACCAGACAATTGACCAGTTGCACACACATCAGTGTGATAATATCTACCAAAAGCCACAAAAATCACCTCTGGGAAACATTATTTGATTTGTACTTTGAGTTTTTATTTTGGCTCATGTCCCATCCACTAACATAGAGGAGATGTGATTTATGACCTATACTGCAACAAGCCACCAGGGGGGCGACTGCGTCTCGGTGGCTTTACCTCTGAGAGCTGTCTATAGTTTAGACACACAAAAGGGCTAAACAGCACACCCAAATGTCATGTAACTCATCAATTCAAAAAATCTGAGAAGCAAACAAAGTAGTTGATTGGAGTCCAATCTGGAATAATTACAATCAAACACACAATCAGTATTCATCCCAGCGTGAGCCACAGGCAGCCTCAGGGAGAACTCATTTCAAGCTATTTTACTGTGGGATGAAATTAGTCTAAACGGAAACCAACCACTAGAGCTGCTGGAAATGGCACAATCCTGTGTCAACTTTGAAACCAATGCACCTTTTTTTCTTTTGCAGGTGGAAAATATGCATCCTGAAGAGGCAGGGAAAGGTTTTTACACAAGTTCCAAAGGTCAAGTATTGAAAGAAGAGAGGAAGTCAGAAAGAAAAAGTTCATTCTCAGCATGTGATTTGCAGATTACAGAGCCGGAAGACCAGTCAGTCACTCTATGAAAGATGCTACAACGTCGTTAAGTCCTACTCACAGGTGCATGGAAGCATTTGAAACACCTGAATTACTGAAGTACATCTCCATATGTATGGCTGTGTAGTCTCCTACGATAAACTGTGGTTTTAGCACTCAAACCAGCTACCACAAAATTTTCCTGTCTGAAGTGACAAGTGTCAGAATTGACTGGCTCTAGCCAACTGATCAGCACCATCAGTTGGTAGAAAACACCATCTCTGGCTGAGTTGGCCGGTTTCCTGCAGATGTATTTTAAAATGCAAGTCAACTTGATGGATGCATGCATGTATGACATGCTGAAAGCCTGAAGCTAAGGCCCATTTACTTTCCCACCTCCGCACAGCTGGCCAATCATGACACAAAGTATGTGTGAATGTCAGACTGCTGGTTTCGGTTACAAAAATAGTCAGGCACAGGCCTCAAGAAAGCTGTTGCAGGATAGGGTTGCCAAAGCTATTCGCCTATCTGATGCCCTGTTGTGATATAGTATGCTAGCACCTTAAAGCCACATGTCCCAAAGAAAAAGGGCATCATCACCATCACCACCATGTTTCATGTATAGGACTAAATAAATAGCACTGTTCTCGTATTGCAGTGTCAAACTAGTATTATGAATACAATAAGGAAAAAATGTAAGGTCGGACTGTTATTTCATGTGTCAACGTTACTTGGACAAGCAAAACAGAGGTTCATGTTAGCTTTATGCTCTGTTCATATTTTAACCAGTATTGTTGATGTGTAACATGGATAACTAACTGAGGTTAACAGACTGTAAACTTGCCCAAATTCATTAAAGATGAGACAGAGCTGCTACAGTTACTCTAAACTCTTCCTTATCCTGCCTCCTGGTCTGGGTTTTACATGTTCCTATTGCTATACTCTATTTCCACATCTAATACAAGCTATAAAAGTTATAAAATTTGCCTGCTTAAAGTAAGAAAAAAATGGGTATCTAGTGTATGTATCTAATTCATTGGCTCTTTTAAAGGGAATATAGAAAGTTCTTTCATTTGCAGAGTAGGGGCATTACAGGCCAGTCATCGTTATAATGTTATACCTGATTATAAATCCTCAAAAAAAAGCCTGTTCAGCCTCAGAGAGACTCTAGGAAAAATGGGACCTAAAACAGTGTAGGTGATCGCTGCCGTCTTACAGTATCCACTCCCTGCTGCAACATCCATCCATCCATTATCTATACCGTTTATCCTGAGGATGGTAGCGGTGGTGGGGGGCGCCAATCTCAGCTGACATTGAGTGAGAGGTGTGGTACACCCTGGACAGTTTGCCGGTCTATCACAGGGCTGACACTTAGAGACAGACAAGCACACACTACAAGCAATTTAGTCACCAGTCAACCTAAGCTGCATGTCTTTGGACTGTGGGATGGCAGGAAGATACCTGCTGGATCATTTTGAACTGGTCTTTACTACGTCTGATTTTGGTCTACTTCTCTGGGAAAAAGTATCAAATTCAGGATCTTTTGGGCAAGCAGCTGGATGACTTTGCTGGTTAAATACAGCATGATTTGAGCTTTGGTCAGCTGAATTTGATATAAAAAATACCCTTTGTTTTGGTATCAGCAACAACTGATGGATGGGTACTTCTGATTACATCACTGCTAGCTCAGTTGTTTTGTGTATAAATAAAGATGAATCACCATGTGGTTCCAACTATCAAACAGTATAATAAAACAGTATACACGCTCTTTGTCTTACCTCCTTCAACAAAGGCTCCAGTTCTCTCTGTGGGGATCCAGATTACAGCAAAGGATCTGCCATTCACCAGCTTTCAGACTTCTGGATGTTAGTACCCACAGCAGTCAATCACTCCTTTGCCTGCTGTCTTATACCCCTGTGTCATCACAAATATGGGCACACTAAGCATCAAAGGACATAGATCACAGTTTATGTCATGTTGGCACTTTATCGCACTCTATCTACCATAAATCTGGAAACTGTTACCCTTGCCTTCATTTCTTCCTATCATTTTGCCAGCCAACCCTTTTATTTATCAAAAAATAAACAAAAACTTATTAAACTGCAATTATTGCTGATTATAGCTGCCAAGATTTTAACAAACAAAAGCACATTACACCTATTTTAGCACTTTGCCAGTTAGTTTTAGGATTGATTTTAAAATGATACTTATTACTTTTAAAGCCAAGGCTGGCTCTAAGCTCCTGAGATACTTCTCAGAACTTTTAATCATTATGCGCTGGCCTGTTCACTGAAGCCGACAGATGCCGCCTTTCTGGCTGTTCCAACGTCCTAATGAAGGAGTTTGAGTATTTGCAGTCAGAGCTCTCTCCCTGAAGAAATCAGTTTGGCTGAGTCTGTCTCATCTTAAAAGATTTTTTACACACTAGTCTTCCTGTAATCTTTTAATCATACTTTTAAAAAATGTAATGTTTTTTTTCTCTTTTAAGTTGTGTTATAATTTTGTCCCTGTTGCATTGTTTTGGTTTTATTCTCTGTAAAGCACCTTGTAAACTTTTTTTTAGAAAGGTGCTCTGTAAAGAAAATGTATTAATAAATCAATGCATCAGCTGATCACATTGTTATCACCAAAAATTGGGGGGTGTACAACATACAGTAATTAAAACATATTGTTCATACACACATGAGACATAAAAAGTTGGAATCATTTTAAAAAGCATCATTATTACATTTTGATTATTATGTCTCCACCTCCGGTCAAGGATGATGTGGGTGGAGAAAAAGCCTTAACAAGTTCTCCAGCACCATTAAAATAAACTTAAACCTCTATAATGTTCAACATGCTGAAACCAAAACTCTTTCTTTTCTCCTGAATGGTCAAAAAGTTAATCGTGAGACAAGCAAAAGGTGTGGAGCAAACATCAGAAGGTCAAAAAGTTAATCGTGAGACACCTTTGACATGAAAAGCAAAAGGTGTGGAGCAAACATCAGAAGGAAGGCTAATCCTCTGCATTTGTGAAGTTAGAGTGTAAACATCTCCTGAATGTCCGTTTCTGTCATGGTAGCATCTGATCAGGAGATATAATAGATGACGTAAACCTTTAAAGGGTTCTTCATGTGGAAACTTAAGGCATTTAAAATGCTAAACCATGATAAAATTATTCATTCTGTATCTGCTGTAGTTAGAGTTTGATGTCGCCCTCCGCTTACTCTGACAAACTTTTCACTTTTCTCTCATTTTAGCCTCGTTATATCAGTATGCGTATTATCCTGGGGGTTATTCTACCACGTTAAAATATTATTTTCCATAGGAAGTGACAGTACATGTATTATTCATCAGCATTTAAGCAGAAGGCCATGCATGCTGAGGACACATTCACTTTGGGAAACTGTTGTGAGGTTCACATTATAGATAACACAAATGCTTACCTAAAATTATTACATAACCACCATGTGTTGTCAATCTCAAGGCAGATGTTATACTTTTAATGTACAGCGTTGTCCTCACCTGAGTTTATAACAATTAAACAACTGCCATCTGACTTGTGGACACATCAACACACAAGCAGTAATGATTAACAAGGAAACAATTAAAATGCATTTTTTAAATTCCCCCTAATGCTAAATAACACAAAAGGCTATAAAAAAAAGCAAACAAACATGTACTGTATGCTTCATGTCAGTATAAATCTGTAATTCAGGCGATCTAAATGGTGTTACTGAGTACACTGCCAGATTTACACGCTCACACAAACTCTGCCTGTCATTTATCATTAATGCTCATGTTAATCATTCATTATGACACTGTTTGATGGAACCATTGAACCATATTGTGGAACCAAAATAAACCAAAAAAAAACACTTCACCAGCAGGTCCCAGGGGACTCTGATATTACCTGGAGTCAGAAATGAGCAGAGGGAGGAATCATGGCTAATGATCACAAATGATGATGTAATTAAAACTCAGTGCTTGGCATACTCTGATGGTAGTGCACTGTCAGCCTGACATCCACTGTGCCCCCCCTGTGATGTGCTTACAGGAGGGCCATCTCTCTGTCTAATAGATATCATGCTGCAGAGTCAGACTGTGCCAAACTGCTCAAATCAGGCCGACAATGACAAAGGAAAAGGTTGTGAGCTACTTTGCAACTAAATTATCTTATAAATCCTGACAGCAATTTCACCTTGAGAGAGCAGCATGGGAATGCTTAAAGACAGTAACTGACAAGAGCAAATGAGAAGAAAAAACCTCTTTCAGATTGGAAACCATCCGGAGATGAGTTTCCTTGTGGCGATCATGATGTGTAACATGTGGCTGCAGCTGATAGAGTTTAGATGAGGTGGTTTGAAGAAGTGGGTGCGCAAGCTTTTTCCCCCCCAACACCCAAGACAGTCCAGCTGTGCCAGCCAACTACCCTCAACAACACAGATCAACAACTTGCTCCTCCAATTTGTGAGAAAACCTGAGGAAGCAGGCCAAAAAAAGAAAAGAAAAAAGAAATACACACGGAGATATTCTCTGAGTTTGCATTTCACAGTAATAAATTCAAATCTTGCTCTATTTGTTTGTCGTCATGTATGCATGTGTGGTTATATCAAAGGTTAAAGGATCACCAAAGAGATTTATCTGGAGGAGAGTAATTGCAGATATTTAACGGTGAACCACAAAAGTCACCCTCAAGGTGGCGCCCAAAGAAAACTCAGGGGTTCAGGACAATTGTTAGGATAGGTCCAAGACTGTAAAAAGTTAGAAAGAAATGTGAATCTTAGATGGATATAGTTAGAGAGAAGGTATCCAAGTCTAAAAATAAAGTGGCACTTTAGTGATGCGAAGGGCAAAAATCCAGACACCACCTGCCCATGAGTCCAAGTGAAAGCAGGGGACTGATAAAAGGAAGAACCTAAACTTGATGTCTGAAACAAACTCAATTAAGTGGTCTGCCTGCTGCTCTATTAACCCATCCATCAGGATTTAATCAGTACACTGATGGAAAATTCTGTAAAAAGTTAGAGCACAGCTCTAAACAAGCCTGCTAACAAATAGGCAACTCACTCATCCAATAGTACACCCTAAACATTCAGTCCAGATGAACCACTTAATTGTCTTTAATTAAGTGACCTGATGTGCCTTGGTATTATGAGAGGAACACAGTGACAAGAAGCTAAATATTCATCAATTCTACAGTAAATTTAAATCGTTGAGGAACAAATGTGTTTATACCATTTAGCCTGAACAATAACAAAAGTAGACTATCCATTGCATTGAGTGGTAAAACAAACAGGCTACAATGAGGGGTTAAATAAACACTGCTGGAAGGAAAACAATTCTTAAAAGATTAAAACTGACAGTAGGTCACTTGGTGACCTGTAGATGTTGTGTAATGTGTGACAGACAGAGGAAAAGGAACTTACAAAATAAAATCTTCTGACTTTTCTCTCTCTTTAAAGTGGTGGACATTGCTCAAGACTTGAACTCACAAACATAAATTCAGTGAAACAATGTTCAGTCCTTCAAAGTGTGACACTTTAGAGAGTGCATACAGAAAGTTCAGGTAAACAACCTGATCCTTTAATAAATTCAAAAAAAAAAAATCATCTCCCTTAAACAGCAGCACTCACATTTCATGTACTTAAAAGTTTCTGAAACACTTCCGTCCCATTCTTCGGTTTAATGTCATTACCTGAGTGTGGCATTTATCATTATAATGAGTTCATCTTAAGTGAGAGTGTAATCCTTAGAAAATGTCAAGAATGGTGTGTTAGCGCCTGTCCTCATCACTGAAGAGATTTGTGAGTGTGATCACAAGCTGATCAGGCAACACACTGGGGGGTGTCCATGTGGTGCTGTCACAGCCTTTTAATGCATCTGGCTCTCTCACATAATCTACAGACAAGCTCCATCCAACATCGGGAATCTAATGCGGGAACAATATCATTGCAATCAGTTGCAGTTGATGAAAGAAACACCCCTTCCGAATTCTGTAGATGCAGGATACCACTTGTTCTACAGCCATCAGTGCACAAATTACTCTGACAGTCATATGCCATGAGCAATGCCTCCCACCCCTGACAAAACAGATATACAGTAGGTGTATCTAGACCTGTATGCAGGTATGCAGCCAAAAAAAAAAGGTTATACAAATACATCTAGACCTGAATGGTTCATTTTCTGTCCAGATTCCTTAATGTTTTCAGTTTTGTAAATGTTATCATCTAAACTGACATCTGCATTTACCTTTAACTCAACTGTGCACCTGACCCAGTCTGACCTGTGAATAACACCTGTGGTCTGACCGGCCAACTAATCAAATACACAGGACGATCACTGTTTCAGGTTTACGGAACAGTCTGTTATGTAAGTTCAGTTTTTATAACATTTGTTTATCTTGTTCCTTATTTAAAATATGAAAAATATGTTACAAAAAGCAAAATGTCACAATAGAATGACTAATGCAAAGCAATTATTGCATATTAAATGACTCAGAATTGTGAAACACAAAACACAAAATGCTTTAAGGGTCAACTTTTTTTTCCACTGGATGTTGTTTGACATTTACTGTCGTCACAGAATATGTCCCATCTCTCTGCACATCACCAACATGAGAGGCACATGAAGACCATGCATCTCCCAGCAGCGTGGACCAGACTCTGGTGCATTAGTCCTGACCTTCACAAATCCAGCCTTCAGTCTCAGGCTTTTACTGGAATACTATACATCACTTCATCTAAAGAGTTGTTCAAAAATAATAACAGTATTGCTTTACAGAAATGATGGTATGGAATATACTTTCAAACACAAAAACAAGATTATGTTTTATTTATTATAATTGTGGGGATTGTACTTCTCTGAACATTAATCTATGCTAAGTGCTATTTTAAAAGAGCGTGTAACTGTTTTGGGCTGTATCTGTTTAAGACTCAATCTACAGTATAGCTGGTGGAAACACATTTCTTCGGTTTGTATACTGGCACATATTGTGGATGCATACATTGAAAATGCTGATTGCAAGACACTTTTATCTTAACTCTCACTGTGTCCCTGAATGTATAAGTGTAAGGGTAACTTTTTACCATCAGTGTTTTCACAAAACATTTTTCTCTCATCTTATCCATAGTATTGTGTGCATGCAAAATAAGCTAGACTGGAAATTCAAGATAAGAAACATGAACATTTAGCAAAAATTTAAAAAATATTTGCCAGTACATAAAACAATGTGTAATTCGTGGTACAATTTTTAAAAACTCTTTCTTGCCCTTTCACTTTGTGTAGACAAAAGTTCCTTGTGTGTAGCGGTGGAGGAAGAGGTACTCGGGTTCCTTACTTAAGTAGAAGTAGCAATAACACAGTGGAAGAATACTCTGTTACAAGTCCTGCATTCAAAATGTTACTTAATTGAATGTATTAGCATCAAAATTTACTTTGAAAATACACATAAAGTACCAAAAGTAAAAGTACTTATTATGCATATCAATGGCACATTTCACATTAATGTATATCATATATTGGACTGTAACTACTGATGTATTATCACATTTAATGTTTGATGACCTAGTGATTACAGCATTGTACATACTGTATGTAGCAGGGACCTTTATCAAGATGAGGTGGTGAACAGTAAGCAGCAGCTTTCTACACTGTGAAATCTGGTGAGAGGTAAAATAAATATACTGCAGAGTTCTGGTGTCAGACACATGCTAGGTCATGTGACTAGACATTTCATGTTCGATCACATTATTTTATCTCTGTGGACCTTCTACTTCCAATATTACACGAGTCATTGACAACTGTGTTTTCTTTTTTAAGTCAATAAAATATGATAGTGAGCTTGGCTGTAAAACAAATTCCCTCATGTGATCCCTTTCAACAACTCACCTCTATTTCACAGGCTTTACATAAAGCTTAAAAGAAGCTGGCTGAACTTTGCTGTGTTGTGTTTGAATAGTTGAATTTGTAGCGATACCTCCAACACCATCTCACTGCAGTTTTAAAAGCAAACACTGGAAATCCTTGTATGAAGGGAGGCAAATTTACGGTTTGTGATAATGGGCTATACAAATAAATCTTGACGGAAGAACACTTTTTCATACTCATCCAATTTTTATGTCAGAGGTCATGATCTGAAATATTTTTCACCAGCATCTGTCAATTAAACCCCTTCTTTAATGGGGAAATGTTTTCTTTTCCACCCCCACCTTCAACCATAAATAGAAATGGTCTCTGAACCATATGGTATTAGACATGGCAATCAAAGCATTGCTAAAGAAGAAGCGCTATTTCAGTGAGTGTGAAATTGGGATGCTTGGAGAGGTGGAGAAAAGAAGAGATGATTTGTTTGTTTGTTTCTCAATTTGGGGATCATGAACAGAAGAAAAGCTGCTGAATGGCAAAAAAAATAGCTGAGGTTATCGATACTGTCAGTTCAGACCGGAGGACGGGGCTGAGGAAAAAAAAAAAAAAAGTGGTCAGATTGTAAGCAAGAGGCGGAAAAGTGCATATGTGTGCACAAAGAGTAAAACAGGAGGACTAGCAAGTCTTACATTATCTACAGCAGTACTTGAGTAAATGTAGGTTCTGTTACGTCCGTGACCCGGGCCACCCCCTCTCTCTGTTCTTATTTAGCGAGCTACGCCTCTCATACACCCCGGGAAACAGTAGTCCAGTCAACTCAGTGTGCCCAGCTGCCCCGAGATCAGCGGACGAGACCAGCTCTGTTTTGTTTGTTTTTTGCGGAGCATTAAAGACGTTTTTCTTGTCTAGCCTGGGTTCGAGTCTGCATTGTTACTGGGTCCAAAACCACTCAACACACGACGCGCCGTAACACTTTCCACCTCTGTATATACAACAAGTACAGAACATGGTCAGCATCACTAATAATGGTTGTGAGCTGCATTGCTAAATAACTACTGCATGTTCATAATTTACATCATGACATAATTCAGACAGCAACAGACAATTGGAAGTACCAGACTTTATCAATACAGGACATCTGTCCAATAATGGGACAATCAGCTCTAAAGAGGAGGAAAACTGGAGACACGATCACTGTGTTTGTACACGACACACGTTGTTGCTCAATTAGATCTAAAAAAACGGTGACCCCTGAAACATGTGGGAGTGTGGAAACCGCAACAACATAAGTTAGAAAGACAGCCTATCGCTTTTATGAAGTAACTAATAATATTTTTTTTAAGACTGCTTT
>NW_018127940.1:193903-211923 GCF_001952655.1 Monopterus albus
CAGCAGGAAAACTGATAATCGGACTGAAGTGCCACTTGTTTCACTTCATTCATTCTTCATCGCTGCTCATCTGACCTTGGGTGGCTTGGATTCTTTATATAAATGGATCTTAGAAACTAAGAAGTGTGGCTACTTCCCTATTGTACTGACTTAACTCCTCCACAAACCACCAAACAACAGGTGTTTAATGTCCACCTCAATGGGGAGATTTAAATTCAGCAGTTACAGTTAAACCTGTAATTTACATGAGCTGACGACTTTGATGTCACCTTTTCTGTGAATATGCTGTTGTGCTGCTTATATTTTAAACAGTCATTATCTAGTGGGTTGCATTTTGTTTGCACCCGCAATCACGCATTTAAATGCACAATGGAAGATAAGTAATGATGAAAAACCTCTGAAATTTCTATTATAATTGTGTCATCTCAGACTGTTGCTCAGTCGCTGTAGGATTTCTCAGAGGAAAGATATCCAAAATATTGTTTTTTACAGTCAAACACAAAAAGAACCAAAGATTATTAAATGTCTTTGAGACTGATCTATTCCCTTTATGTAGTGAGTTTACTCAGTGATCAGTTTCATTCAGATGTACAGTACATACAGTTTCACACTGTCTGTCCTGCGTTTGGCTCTTTGGAGGCGTGATGATGATGATGATACAACAAAGTCACTTGCTCAGACTTGCCAGCAGGAGACAAGAACAACCTGTGGAACTGTTCACAACAGTTGCATGAAGCAGGAATTGGGTGTCACAAATGATGACTCACAGGGAGGCCGCTTCAGGAAAAAAAACTCCCTGTGACTGACTGCATACGTTACTTAATCTACACACACACCCAGATACAAGACGCAACCAAACAATGGTGCAGATATCTTGTTCTTCGTGTCCCTTTTTATTAGCTCAAACTAAATAATGTATTTTAATCTTCTTTGTTTTTTGCACTAGTGGACAGAATTTTGCACCAAGGGAAGGGACAGAGGCAGGCAGGGTGTTGTCCACTATCAAGCGGACTTCCCAAAATTCTGAACTACCTCTGAGTATTTCTGATGATTAAACTGACAGTTTCTCAATCTGAAAATGCAGAGTGGAAAAGTGTCCGTAAATATAATCATGTGTATAAGTGTGTACTTGCATGTCAGGGCATTTAGGGGTGAGGTTTTGTCTTTCCTGTGTGCTACAGCCAGTGGGAGGACCAGCGTCATTTAGCCAAAGTGTTATTTAGGACAAGCAAACTTGGACTGACTTGTGAACTGCTTTGGGGCTGATAGTGGAGATTTACTGGAACTCTAAAGTTACTCTTTCACTGTATGGAAATATTTCCTCCTGTTACGCCTTATGGGGAGGGTTGGTGGCTGATAACTGAAAAAAGTACTGCTACCAGAAAACTTACATCCTGTAATTATCATTTGCTGTGAATAATTGACTGTGATTTTCATTTATTGCAAATACAAACATTAGCTTTTGAGACCTGAACTTCTACACTTTTATCTTGAGCCAGGTCAAAATGATTTCAATAAAATGTATGTATTTATTTATTTAAAATGGTTGACATCCTACTTATGCTCAACAAAATGTTTCAGTTTATGCAACTGACCCTGCAGAGATTTTATGCTTTCACTCATTTCACTTAAGAAAGTAGATGTTACTCTACATAATGAGTCGGTTTCTCAAGAAACTCGGTAACAACTAACTAGGCAGATTGCAGCGTCAATTCGTGAATGTATATGTTTTAATGAGATGCTCCTTTATAATATTAAGATAAAGGGAAAAGAAGAAAACTCATCAACTCTCTAATATAGTTTGTTGCTAAATGTGGATGGGAAAACAGAAGTGCAGCACAAGAACAGCTGTATCCCCACCACAGTTTAAATGATTCCACCATGATATTTCACCCACATTTGATGTAAGATTACAATGAAATATGATTTCTTGGTTCAAATGAGGTTATTTGGATTTGTAGGTATGCTGCTTGAGAGACTCATGCTTGCAACACAATCACAATGGTCTTGTAAACCTTTTCTTTTCACTGATATAGTTCAAAAAGTACAAGGTGGATAAAAATAAATGTGAAATTGAGCATTACTGTCTCACTTTATGTACATGTCACAGCACTGGACGCACAGAGCATTTGATAAGGTCCTGTGCTGCTAATCCTCGAGTGTTCATCAAAGCCTCTTTAAATGTCTGTTATTATCTTGATTGTCGTCAACATGAACTCTGTCCCTGCACAGAGGAGGGGAGTGGCTACATGTCTCAAACAGGTTTATGGCTGCCTGTGAGCAAGTTTCAAGCCGGACCATTTGCATGTCTAAACTGGCATCCACACCCTCTATCGGCAGACTGCTTACCATGTTAAAACACCTCCCTGTCTTTCTCTCTTTCGGCAGGCTAGCTTCTCCACATGTAAAACAAGCTGAACATACATAAACCAAGGAGGAACATTCGGGGAGGAGTACAGAGGATTTTCACAAAGCTCACAATCTGAATGTAAGTTACTCTTGTTGAGCATGAGATAATGATGTGACAAACTGTGTATGTTTTTGAAGCCTCTAACAAGACGCAAGCAGCTCTGTGAGAATATCAAATGCCAGCGGTGATGTAAACAAAAGTTTCATTACAACAAAGAGCAGAGGATCGCTGTACACGGTCATTCAGTTGTTGTGAAAGCCTCATTTTCTGCATGCATGGATTTAAGTTGAAAGCAAAACTTTCACACAAACTTTACTCTACTAGGTTAATAGAAGTACAGTGTATGAAATCTGAGTCCACCTGTGTATTTGCTCTCTAGCTGTGACATACCGTCATTACCAATATGAGAAGCTTGTGTTTTGAAAATGTAATCTGACTGCAACAGGTTTTTTTTTCCATCCAGTGACATTTTTAATGTTGAATATCACAGAATATTCTCCACAGTCCCTCATAATATTCATTGAGAGAAGGACTGCAATTAACATCTGCAGATTATATTTTTCCCCTTACTCGATTTTTTGGGTGTGTGAAATATTGTGTCATTTACTTGTTTTATGATTTAAAAGTCAACACGTTTGAAGGGATTTGCATCATATAAAGGATTACTATAAAAATACATTTTAAAAAAATCAGATTTTATTCCACACTAGTCAAGTCAAAGTGTTTATTTGTCATATGCACAGTTAGGAAACGTGTTTCCCTGTACAATGAAATTCTTACTTTGCCGTCCACATGAATGCCACATGAATGAAGTAGATAAATAAGTAACACAAAATCTAAGGTACTTTAAGCAGCAAATGCAGCAATATAATAAAAATATACAAGAATATAATGAGAGTGTATGTTGCATGGGAGCAGCATGTGCACTAATGCAATTACCGAAACACAAGCTGTTTACAATTAAAGCACAAACATAAGGCATTTATATTTTACCTCAACTCTGAGGTGCACTACAGGTCCAGTAATGTCATTTCCCTCTTGGGCATGTGAGTGCAAGTTATCCTTTAATTCCCGTCTGTGAGCATGTTCAGCTTCCGATAGTGATGAGTCAGTTCTCATGATGTGGCTTGTTGGAAACAAATCACATTATTGTTTTAACTATAGAAGTAACAGGTATATTTGTGTATTAGTTACTGCTGGCCAAAGAAGTTCAAGAACGGAAGGAACTCTTACAGATAAAAATAACTGGAGTATGCACTGCTGTGCTTTTGAACCAAACATACTTGAAAATGCAGACCTGATTTACTAGTGTGGTGCAACATAAACGCACTGGAACCTTTAGAACAATGTACACAACATCCTGTTTAGCTACTAAAACATATGAACAAAACCACTAACTGTTAAATTAGCAAATAGCTCCAAAAGAACTTTGTTGAATAATTTGTTTATTTAGATTCTATGTCATTTATCAGCCTTTGACCAGAATACGTTCAATGTGCAGACAGATATCTAAACAGGAGACATGTGCTTCATCAACAAAGTATTTAGCAGTCTGTTCTCAAGTAATTCTTGAGAACTGGAACTAGCTGTTCCAGTTCTCAAGAACTACTATGTACTAGTTATTATGATGATGATGACACTTTATTACAGACTCAAGGTCCAAGGTAAAAAAACAAATAAAATAAATAAAAGCAATAAAAGAACAGTTTAAAAACGAAACAATAAAAACATAGCTAGGTTACAATGCTACCAACTAGATGTTACTTTACAATAAAGTCTTTACAGTTTCTTTAGTGTCATTAAACTTACCAAGAGCCTGATTTATTGGTTGTTCATTAATCCTCTTACATTACAGAATTCCATTAATTTCCATTATTTGTTACAGGCCCTGCTGAAACAGTCTGCAGCAATGGATTCGCCAAACTTTTCCATGCTGTCATCATTAAGAGGAGACTGTAAATCAGAGGATTACATCCAACCCCACTATAAGGAGTCATATCGCCTGGCCATTGATCGCCTGGTGAGTGACGGCAGAGACAGTTACCAGGACTTCCTTAAGGAAGAACGAACAGGGGCTTTCCTCTCTGAGGACGAACTTCTCTTCATCATTAAAAACGCAGAACAGCTCCCACTTCAAACTCAAGCAGAGGAAATCAATGGTTCACCTGACAACCAATCATCCTCAGGGACATACTGGCCCACACACTCGGATGTGGAAACACCGGATTTGGACTTAGGGTGGCCAGAGGTCATGCATGAAAAACTACAGACAAATATAGATCTGCTCTTTCACCCTCCAAGACCAAACAACCCTACTATCAAAGAGGTGATCCGGAAGCATATTCAGGATGCGAGACAGGTAATCTTCACTACCGGCAACAATCTGTTAAGACAGAAACAAAAAAAAAAACCCTCTCTTGTATGATGTTTGGCTTGATTAAGCCTTGTGTTTGCACAGCAAACTGAATTAGACATACTGCTTCTCCACTGTGATTAATCCGAGACCTGTGCTTTGCTAAAATATGTCATAAGTACATTTTCCCCTAAAGGCAGTTCCACAGACCTTGCTGCTCTTGATTTCCAGAGTCAAGGAGTGTCTGCTTGGGTTGATGCGGTCAGAATCTGGTTTTGCAACTTACGATAATGAGAGGAAAGTGTGGGAACCACTTCATTATACAGTCATATCCTCTCACAAAGTTAACGCCTGAGTTACTTCTCCAAATGCATCATTATGAATCATAATCTAGTTCTGTAGCTCCCTCCTGTAACAGCTACACTAAAACAGCAGTGCTACACTGGCTCTTACTAAACCAAATTAACAAAAAAAAAAAAGACTAGTATCTGTTCCCCAAAATTACAAATACGCACACTTGTCTGACCCCCCCCCCCATGCAGCCCTTGGTCTGTCTGATCACTGCATGGTCCATCTCATCCCAACTTACAGGCAGAAACTTAAAGCTGTGAAGTCAGAACTATAGGCCTGCTTTGACTTCACAGACTGGAGTGTATTCGAGGCTGAACCTACCTGGATGAACTCACTGACACTGTGACATCATACATCAGCTTTTGTGAGGACATGTGTGCTCACCAAGACCTTTTGCACATACAACAAGAAGCTCTAATTCACAGTAAAACTAAAGCAGCTTTGTCATGCCACAGAGGAAACCTACAGAAATGGGGACATGATCCTGTGCAGGCAGGCCAGGAACACACCACAAAGGGAGATCAGGGTAGCAAAGAGGAGCTTCTCCAAAAATCTGAAAAACCAGTTTTCAGCCAATGACCCCTTCGTCTGTGTGGAGAAGCCTGAAAAACATCATTGGCTACAGGGAAACCCCTGAACTCTTCCCCTCTGGAGGGCGCTACAGGTCACTGTACACCAAAACAACCAGACATAAGGACAGTTTCTTCCCCAATTTCTTTCACTGCAGCATCACTGAAATTAATAGAGAAACTGAGCAAAAAGGCTTTAACCCCATCCTCAAATCCTCACAATTCTTCCAGAAGTGAAAATTGATGTGCAAGAAATAAATATGTTGTATTAATTATAGATACAAAATAGTTTATCTCCATTCAGTAAACTCAAATTTGCTGCTCTCACTGCATAAACTTATGCTGCCTTCCATTTACAATTCACTTCGTCTTCACAGGTCATTGCCATTGTGATGGACACATTTACTGATGTGGATATATTCAAAGAAATTGTTGATGCCTCTATACGAGGAGTCCCAGTATATGTGCTTCTGGATCATTTTCATCTGAAACATTTCCTCAACATGGCTGAAAATCAAGATGTAAAAATTCACCAACTCAGGGTAAGTATACAGTTTAACAGATTTCATCAATTTAATAATTGATTGGATTATACATTACATTTACCCAATTTGTAGAAGTGCAAAGTAATTAAAAATGTTTTTCTGTGGTTGTTGCTGCTTTAAACACCTAGCATCATAAGACACTAACATCTCCAAAGAACATTCATTTTAAGGATAATTTTTGAAAATGCTCTTATTTGCTTTCTTGCAAATTCGATCAGACAACTAATACAACTCTCTTACCTTAACATGATTCCTGTCTCAACACTGTTTATTGTGGCCATTTTGCTTCTGTGCCGTGCTATACTATTTCCAGTCACCAAACTCTGCCTGCATTCCCAGTCACCTGACACAAGGCATATTCGCATTATTGCAGAAAATCCAGCGTTTTGTGCTGCAGGTGTTGTGCTGGTTGGTGCAGTAAACCTCCCAAGTAGCTGACAGCTAAAACAACAGTAGATCACTATGTTTCAGAGACACAAACTGTTTTATATAAACAATCATGATAGCTGAAATTGCATGCTAATATTTAGCCATTTGAATTTGCTGTCTATCTTTGTGTGGTCTGGATATGAGGATAGTTGTCATTGTACAGTTTGGGAAGTTCGAAAACACAAGTAGGCTAAGTAGTTTTTTGTCAGTGCAAGCTGTGGCCAACAGTAGACATACACTGTTTGCGATTTTATGGCAGACTCTGATTTTTTTAAGTCTAACCTGCTGATTTCGAGTTTCTTTCACGAGTCTGGCTGCCACCATACAGTGCTTCACTCCACCTCCTACTTGTGTCCACGCACTGACATAGGGCATATTCTGAAACTTAATATAACTTAAACAGGTGCCACGGATGTCCGCTCAGAGCTGGCACAATGCACTACACACAAAATAACGACAAAGTGCACTCTACGTTTGTTTCTCTACAACAATGCAAATACACCTTTGAACACCACAGATGCTGAAGAACGAACTGCTGCCTGTGCAGTGTCCCGGTTGGCACTGGTCTATTGTCTTGTACCAGATGTAGAGTTTCAGCTCTTGTTCTAATCTTATCAGGCTGTTTTTGATTTCTGCTGCTCCTTTTGCGCTTTTGTTGTCTCTGTGTCTGCTTACTTGCTTGTCTGTCACTGTCATTGCTAACATCAACGCACCTGCCTGCCTGTGTTAACCAAATCTGCCTAACAGCACCACTAGAGCTCTGGCACACAAAACCACAACTTGTATTTACACTGCAGGGTTTGTATACATTTAACAAACAAGGTATTACCGTGCATGGGTGTGCTTTAGAGCTAACCATCTATACTGTAGCTTCATATCTAACAACAAAGCACATGAATGGAATTCATCTTCAGTAAAAAAAAAAAAAAGTAAAAGCCTTTTTTCAAAACCTGTTTTGTCCTACTTATTTATCAGGTCCAATGGTACTAAAGATATAAACATGGCAATTACAGTACAACAACAACTAAGGGACTCAACAAATCCAACATATTGCAGATCTTCTGAATGGTCCTCATCTGCACAGTGCATCTGTTCTTCTCAGATGTTTATTTGATGATTGACATACTTTTATACGTTTTACATTCTGCTGTGAACGTTAACAGTGACAAATCTTTTCTGACATTTCACTGTTCTTGCTACAGAACATGAGGGTGCGCACAGTGAAAGGTCAAGATTACCTCTGTCGATCAGGAGCAAAATTTCATGGAGCGATGGAGCAGAGGTTCCTTCTAGTCGACTGCCACACAGCGATTTATGGCTCATACAGGTAAAAAACCGTAGAACAAGAGGAGCTGTGACTTAGACCACTGAGGTATATGTTAAATGTTTGTTTAACTGGATCTCCATTAGCTACTGTATTCAGTGGCTATTCTTCCTGGGGTCCTTTTACAAATATACATACATGCGACAACACTAATTACCCTCTTTACAGTACAAAACTAATATATTTGCATGACATAACACACTAACATTATATTTGACACACCCCGAACATTATACCAATATATTACACCCATAGCACACAATAACGTTAGCACTAAATGGTCACAGACAAACACAGAGATCAAAAAACAGATTTAAATGCCAAGTATATATACATATTTTCAAAGAAAAGCTATTTTATCTGAAAGTTCTTTCTCGTAAATACTTTTTTAGTTGAAAATTAGGACTAGAAGCACTATTTTCACTCGTAACTTATGTAGGTAATGTATTCCATTCACACCCTGCCCTGTATGAGGCATTTCGTTGAGTTAACTTAGTTCTTATTCAAAGCAATATGCACCGGTTTCCAGCCAATTGTCTAGTATATATACTGTATATAATCATGTACTCATAAACCAAAACACTACATGAACTGTCACTTACAACAAAATTGCTGTCTTCATTTCTTATTGTTTCTTTTGAAGCAGTTTGAGATTAAATGTTGTTTATGAATATGAAAAAAAAACAACGGTTCCTAGTAAATATAGCAACAACGAAAAATATTTGAGCTATATTTCAGTGTAAATATAAACAAAAAACAGCTCTTTGCTTAAAAACATCTCAATCCTGAAATGATCTTTTAAAATTATAATTATTTTTCTTTGTGTGTAGTTTTATGTCCTAATAGAAGACAAATTAACTTTAACCTCAACACATACAGTAATTCAGCATTTAAAGTGTTATACCACAAATTGTTCTCTACATGAAATAAATGAATATTTGTGTTTTTGTGTTTGTTTCCAGCTTTGCTTGGTCCTTTGAGAAGATCAATCTGAGTATGGTGCAGGTCATTACAGGTCATCTGGTGAAATCGTACGATGAGGAGTTTCGAATACTCTATGCCCGGTCAACTGCACCAGCTGAACTGTGCCCCCCGGAGGGTTTGTTCCAACACAATGGACCACAACAGATTTTACCAAAATCTCATTCTGCCCACAAAATCGAGCGGAGGGACCAGTTGAGGCACACACTAGACACAGTCTATCGGAAGACTTGTGAGAGGAACCTGGGCAGGAGAGACCTTGAAGAGAGACTGTTTGAAGAGGAGCGTCACAATCTCAGACCCTTTATTGAGAATGGTATCAATGCTCAGGACCGGATGTCACAGTTACAATCTACAGAAGCAATGAACTTCCTGAAAAGGCACAGCTACGCAGGGGAGAGACAAGATGGATATATGCCAGAGAATATCCCGGCCCGATCGAGCAATTGGAATATCTCCAGAGAAACAGGAAATGGAGCAAATAACTATCTGATGGACAATTGCTTACAAGTGCCACAGATGTACAGAGGTCAAAACCTGCGTCAGTCTTACAATGGCAATGACAAACAGGTTCTAAACATGCAGCAGAACATGCCAACACTAGAGAAAACAGCCAAGTCCTTCCTGCGCACATGGAGGATTGAGTCTTACCTCAAAAACTCTGACATCCCATTTGGAGACTCTTGTGACTATTTAGACCAGTTTGAACTGATGGACAGGGGGAGGATGAGGCCTTCCCCTGCTTTCAGGTCCCACATCCCAGAACAAATGGAGCCTAACAGACACATAAACAACACTTCCACAGGTATTGGCTCTTCAGCAGCACTTTTGCACTACTCATCAATGCAGTGGCATCCTACACAAGCCCCTGAGAATAGAATTAATCATGAGTTCATTTTAAAGCAGCAGAGTTTACAGACTTTGGACAGCAGTCATAATAATGCAAGCTGTGGTCCAGGGAGAAACTCTTACCACTCCACATATGCCAGCCTCGGCAGAGCTAAAGGTGGACAGATCATCACAAACCCTGACATCTTTGCAGACAGTTGGCACAAAAGGCATAGTGTGGCGGATTCGAGATCAAACATTGAGTACAAATATGAATCCTCAGGTCATGTGTATGGAGCGTTTAGAAAGATGCACAGCATAAACAGAAGCACAGCAGGGATCAGTGCACAGAATGGAGGATATGTGTCAAATCTGAATGAAGACCAGAGATCTGTCTCTCATCATGATGTCAAGAGTATCACAGGCACCAAGAGCTCCAATACTCCTAAATGGCAGGAGCCGCTGACCAGGACTGTGTCTGCAGCAGCGGTGGATGTGACAGCTAAACACAACAGTGTGGGCTCCCAGCACTCTCTAAAGAAGGCTTCCAACAAAATAAAATCTTTACTGAACATACCAGAGAGAAAAGAAGATTCGATGGGAAGTGTGGAAACATCGAGTCTCAAGTCAGGTGGTAGTACAGACACCTTAACAGCTGAGGATGAGGTGAAAACATCAGGTGGAAGTGGAAAATTTTATGAAAGCATGACTGACTCAGTCAGGTCCTTCTCAGAGCACAATGATCTAAACTCTTCAAAGCCTCGATTCAAGACTGAGGAGCAACAGCAGCCACCAGAGATATCTCGCCACAAAACTACCACAAAGAAGAAACCTGCCATTTTTGTCAAAACTGAAAAAACCAGCCTCGACACAGGAAGCTGGGTCAAAGATCGCGGTGCAGAGAATCGCATATACAGCAGATTTGAGCCGTTCCATTCATTGGAAAAGAAACACTTTCTGCGCTCTACACAAAGCTTTGGAAACACACAGTCTCAAGAGAAAAGCAAAGGGCTTCCTAAAGTGGAGGCAGCTACTGAGCACAGCCCCGCTCGGCCTGCACGAGGGCACCATGAAAATAAGCTGGAAAAATTCTTTCAAAGAATGGGAAATCTCATACACAAGAACAAGTAATGACACCTGTATTAGCATACACAGTCTATATGGGTCACTTGTTATTAATGTTTATATCTGTATAGTTGGTCTTTATTTCTTTGTTTACTTTGGAAAACGTGTTTAGAAAACACTGTTTACATTTGCAGTACAGATGCACTAATGCATACCGTTGAAAGGAGAATACATTTTTATATGAATACGTGCTCCATGCTTTTATATGATATAATATAGAAAGACATTTTTATATAGCATTTTGTTTTCACATCTGTTCTCAACTGGCATTAACTTAGGCAATAAATCCAAATCCTGTGGATACAAAGTACTGTAGTAGTTGTGTGAAAATGCCTGATATGTATACAATTTATTGTTGCAAGTGTGTGTGTGTGTGTGTGTGTGTGTGTGTGTGTACAAACCATATATTCAAAGTAGGGATGGGTACCGAAACCCGGTGATAATATGTCACTGGTTCCTATACAATCGGTATCTATAGGACCGAAGCACAATGCAGATTTTGGTGCCTCATTTCAGTGCCACTTAAATGCACTTGAACTATTTACCCTCCGATGCTGTGAAATAGACAATACAGGCAACAGAAGCGTTACTGCACGTGCGAACGCCATCATTACACTTATTCACCCTTTAACGTTGCTTGGTAACATCAACATTTTACGAACCGCTTGTTGGTGAACTTCTGCTGTGTGCTATTTTTTTTTAGCTCAGAGTGTGCATCAATTAAGCTAGTGGTGCTGCAATAAGGTTTCCTTTACTTTTACTGGATACCAGCACTGTTTTAAAAGTATTGTTTTAGCACCACTATGAGAAAAAAAAAAATCCAAATGATAACCAAACCTAATTCAGAGTGTTATCAGCATGTCAAAGTGAAGATATTGACATCAGCATGTAAGCTAACCACCACTCCATATGATGAAAAACGTATCACAATGTCACCACATACTTGTCATTTACTGTACAGTATGTGTCGAACAGACTGCTGGGTGGAAATAATTGTGTAAAAGACCACATCTTTTATTAAGCCTCTTTCAAAAGGGCTTCCTCTTTGAAAGACGTCACTCATCTAAGGGACATTGTGCCTCAAGGCAAAATTCAGCCTTAAGTGTAATGAAAAATGCAGTACAATGGCAACTCAGGGACGACTCAAGGATTTTATGTTTCATAAGAGGCTTCCATCCTTTTACTCAAAGTGAAGGGCTTGTGCTTAAAGTGGAAAGCAACGTGGTCTCTAGTCTAAAAGATGTACATGACCAGTGGAAGAATACATCTCTGTAATTCTTATTATATGAATATTCATTCATTATGCTTACTGTAAGTGCTTATTGCAATAGATTCAGTGAAATTTTAAACTTATTTTATTTATTTTGATGTTGCTTGCCATCTAGTCCCACACTGGTTCTCTTTCTCGGTGACATGTATCTCCTTTTAGGCACAGAACTTTCCACACTTAGTGTACTTTCTGCTGATAAAATGATTATGAAAATGATGATTAGTTTGTTTTTGTGCCTGCCATCTATGGGGGAGCTATGCAAATGACATGCTTATTTTCAATAGAGCTCAGCCTAAAAGTTCATAAATGAGAAATGGAACTGACTCAGACAGTTTGCTCCATAAATGGGAGCAATTTGTCACTCTAGCACTTAGAGGAAAGAATTTGAAAGGTCTTAGTCAACTTTAACTTCTATTGACCAATCACAGTTTGACTGCATTTCCTGGCATTTGACAGAATGGAGACATCTAAAATGGGTTGATTGTTGAAATAGAAAAAATACAACATACAAACATAGAAAAATACCTGCAAAGAGGAATCAGCACTACTGTAAGCTTTTACTGGCAACGTTCTGATCCAGTACAAGTCATCCAGGCAATTTAATATTTAAGCAACATAAAGGGATGGTGAGAGGAGGTAATCTAAATAGGCTAAAGACGGAAAATGGAACTTTTTGCTTGATGTGTATGACTTCTAGGCTTCCTCTGAAAAAAGCTTAACGATATATAAACTGAAAACATAAGAGCATGAGCTTACCTTGAAGTCCAATACACTGGAGTCTTTCAAAAATAATTAAATGTTCAAAACCTGCCATCTGTGAGGCTCTACTTAGTCACAGCAGGCATGAATTTAAATGGCTCAGAGAATGACAGTGATTTAAGAGTGTTACTTTCCTTGTAATTAGTTTCTGAGTAAACAGATAAAGACTGTTGTTCAGGATCCCTTAAAGCATTTTACCACCAAGTAATGGGTCAAAGAAACAAACACTGTTATTAATATAAAATTAAACATCAGATAAATAACAACAAGAAGGGTCACTTGGTAAAAATACTTTTGTAATTCATTACATCACTGATATTGAAAAGGGAGTAAAATTAAGGAGTGAATAATATTTATTTACTCCTTATGTCCAGATGACTCAGTCAGCACTAAAAACAATATGCTGGTGTTATCCAGTTTGATAGCCCTGTGTCTTTTTTTCCATGTGAATTAAGATTTGTCGATATGTCCTGGATGTCTAGACCTTTTCTTTTCTTATTTCTCAACATAAAAGGCCAAACTCTTCCTGCCTCAAATGCAGTTCAACCATAATGGACATTTGACGGAAGACGTTATGGTTTCCATCTATTAAAATGAAAAATAACGTGCCATTTTTAGACTAAATATCTTGTCAACAAGCCTTAATGCTTACTATGTTTGGATTTTATGTAAAAAAGACAAATCTCCTGGTCTCTACATGTTTCAGAACATTTAGCAGTGGAGATTAGTCTGACAACACCAATAATAGAGGGTTTACCTCATTTTACAGTAATGTGTGATAAGTCTACTAAGTTTAATGATATGAATCAATTTAAACATTATATGAAGTCCAAAATTCATAATAGAAAACCATTTGAGGATAGGCTTTTAATCTCGCAAACTACAAGCTTTCTTTGCTCTGATTCTCCCCATTAACAATTTTCAGCTTCTTCCACAGTTGATCCAATCTGTCATTTTTCACACAGCATATTTGGAAGTTTTATATTACAGAGGCCACAAATGTAGCTCATAAAAGTTACAGATGAGACCCGAAGTGTGTCAGAACACATGTACAACTGTTTTATCAATGGAGCACTTGAGCAAATACTATATTTTACTGGTTATACTGGCCCTTTGGAGGTACTTTATTGGTACAAAAGTAATCAATGGTTGAGAATCTTAAAAAAAAACAACCAAGAGTTATATAATGGTTCTGTAAATAAAGTATTCATACCCCTTTGCCTTTTCCACATTTTCCTACTTTGTGAAATTATTTTTGAAATATATATTTTAAAAAATTGCAATTTACAGTATATTATAATGTGCAAAAGGTGAAGGGGGTGGGAATAGTTTCTGAAGCATCTGTATCTATGTATGTGGAATTCACAATACTTATGGGCTTGACCTATTTTGACAGTTGCATGAACTATTGTGCATGTAATGATGTGAACAGTGAAACAGTTCTTAAATGGCTACACCATGGGATAGTCACATTTCCATACAATGCATTTAGTGTGCTAGATTACAATAGGTCATGATGTAGATGGATGGTATGCCTGACAACTGTCCCCAGACAACTATGTGAGCTTGCACAGCTCACTGGGACTAATGACTAATGGCTAAACTCAGCTGCATCCGACTGTATAATTACTGGCTGTACTGGAATGAGTCTACCTTTTATTCTAATCATTTTATTCAGGAGTTTCTGATGTCAAAGCACAAATGAATGTAACTGTATCATGAATATATGGAACAAAAGTCCTGCAGGCATATACTATGTTCAATTTTAGTTGGTGAGATAAATACAGTTTTATGTCAGAGCCTGTTTGAAGTGCCCGGGACTGCATGGAAACGAGCCACTGTAAGGAGCAGATCTTGCTAAAAAAAAGTTACTGAGGAGTAATTAATGCGAGTTTCTAGTTGTACAAGGCAGCCATTTTTTTTAATCAAAAGCAGACACTAAAAGACACTAAAGTGAATATAACATTTACTGTATGTACCTTCACACAGAAAAACCATGTGAACAGTCTTAAACTTTATAATTTCTTCTATAAAGGCTCCTGTGTAGGAGGCATTGTCTCTTCCCTGACAGTCAAGGCATGCAGTGATGAGATAATTTAGAGGTCCGATCAGATACAACTAAATCAAGCTTAAGAAAAGGAAGCAAGAAAGTTAAACCGGAACACTGATGTAGTGAGGATTCCAAGAATGAAAAGCACTGGATTCAGGCTTAGATCAGTACTTAGAACAGACTTGATCTTTTTTTTTGGAGATGCAATTTCAGAATATAAATAATCTAATTTGTCTTTTTACTCTGTCTTTGTGAAGTACTATGAACAGTTTCAAACAGTTACAAATATTTTCCCATTCTTTATGTTTTTGCCCTACAATCCTCGGTAAGGAAAAATATGTTTTTTCATAATTTGGGGGGAATTCTTATCAGGAAAACTATTCAGTAATTGTCCCTAAAGTTAGTGTGGACAGCTCAATCTTGTCAGGTGTCTAAAAGAAGATGAAAGTCAGGATAGAAAAATCTACAGAAACAAAAGTCTGGATCAGGTCTTCCCATATTGTGTCATGGAACTGTGTACTGTAAATAAATAAATCTTTAAATTTGCTGATTTTATTTTAATTTATGCAGCTTTAATCATGACTTCACAGCTGCCTTCAACCATGCCTGCAGTATACTTTATTTAGCTTTAGAACAAACCTCTCATTTCATCTCCAGTCTGTATGTGAGCTGGGAACCTTTCCTGTATTGTGTCTGGCAAATCTGTTTTACCAGAGGCTTGTTTCCTAATAGGTTTGACTTTGTTGTTGTTGCTGTGATGTGAGTATAACTTAAAGGAACAAAATAAATGCAGAATAAGAATCCAATTTCATTTCTGCTCCTGTGGCAATGCCTCCAATACAGGATATAGGCTAACAAAGAGTTGCTACCCCAGTGATTTATCATAAATTCGGATTAATTGGACAGACAGACAGAACCCACACTGGCATTTGTGCAGTTTTCGTCTTCCTGCAGGTTTTCACCACATCTAAGGCCACTTTTCTCACACACGCACTGTTCTCATCAGTAACATAATATGCACAGAACTGCTGCACCAAAAGACCCCACCCACCGCAGCCTTCTTTGGAGGGTGGGTTGGTGAAGTAGGTCATAGCTGGCTTCAGATGTTGGTGGTTGACCCTGCTGTCTGAGGCGAAATCGGCGCCACACTTGACGAGGTCGGTGGGGCGTCTAATTATCGCGCTCAAGTGCCGTCTGCGTGTGAGCAGTCTGCTCAACGACCTGTGGTCACTGCAGACCCACTTTTAACAGAATACTAGACACACTGAAATACCTCGAAGGATGTCTGGGAACACTGGGAATATGGATTGCGAGAGTTGTTCATCTTCTACACATGGAACCAACAAAACGGAGTTACATCTGCACTCATCATCTGCTGATGAGGACGACGAACTTCTGAGATACATCTGGACGGAGTACTTACACCCCAAGCAGTATGAATGGGTTCTCATAGTAGCTTACATTGTTGTTTTCTTCGTTTCACTCATTGGAAACTCGCTGGGTAAGTGGCACATTTGATTGGATATACTTTTCCCATTCACACAATCAGTTTTTTTTTATTACACACAGTATCTCATTCAGTGGAAGTGGGTCAGGGTTAAGGTTAAGCCAATTAAAACGAATGCAACAGGTGCAACAGGTTTTCCTTTTATGTTCAGAGGAATTGCAGCGGTGCGTCTGTTGGTGGAGAAGGACCGAGGAGGATGCGTAACAGTGCGCGTCTCACTGCAGCGAAGCGCAGCTCGAAATCATCAAAATCGGACATCCTCGGACGTGTGTGAAGATACAGATTGTAGGGGGCGTGTACGCGCACATAACATTTCTGAAAAAAGCTTTCCCCATTCTCGTTCATCATTTTTCCTTATTGGTCTGTTTCGCCGCTTCGTATATTTTTATGACTCATATTTAGATTCAGAATATGAGGAAAATGCCGTGCAACTGTTGTTATAATTATTTTTCTCTTACTTGGACAAGAAAGTCGTACTTCTCATTTGTATTTTGACTCTCAGTGGCTTTTTCTGCAGCTTTGTGCCATTTATCTGTATTTATTCTATTTATCTCTATTTAAGCGTGTTTATCTTAACTGGGACTGTTCTCAGGATCAATAACATGACATTGTGCACACGATTGCAGCGACAGCAAACCCAAACGGAGCAGATTTCTCTCTACAAACTACGGAATCATGAACTGTGAAATGAGCTGTGTAGAGTGAATCATTTCATGATCTCTTTCAATTCGCAACTACACCTGCAGAATTGTTCCTCAGATTGAGACTGAAGAGGTGTAATACACGTTGGAATACATAAAAAGCTCATTGAACCATGTCCATAAGAAAAGCAGTTTAAATCAGTGTTATTCTCATACAGTCAATTATAGAGTAGTCTCTCAATACCACACCATTCTTCCCTTATTTTATCTCACACCAGTTTAATGAGCCTTTTTATCAAACCTAATATAACCATAATGTCACTATAGTTCAAGTTCAAAGTGTTTGTCTTATATGCACAGTTAGGAAACTTGTTTCCTTGTACAATGAAATTCTTTCTTTGCCGTCCACATGAATGCCACAAAAATACAAATGAAATATGAAGTAGATAAATAACAAAATCTAAGGCACTTTAAGCAGCAAATGCAGCAATATAATAAAAGAATATAATAGAGAATGTATGCTGCATGGGAGCAGCATGTGCAGCAGTCAACAGCCAATGTGCAATTATGCATGTGCAAACAGAATGTAAACAATACATGACGTATTTCCTGGTAATAAACTCCTCGGGCGTTTAGGAGTCTGATGGCAGAGGGAAACAGAGTTTTTCAGTCTGGAGGTCCTGCATTTCACACTTCTGAACCTCTGGCCAGAGGGTAGGAAGGTGAACAGTTTGTGCTGGGGCTGGGTGGGATCTTTGAGGATGGAGGCAGCTTTCCTACACAGCCTGTGGTGGTAAATGCTCTGCAGAGAGGGCAGTGGGGTCCTGGTGATCTTCTCCACAGTCTTTACCACTCTCTGCAGGCGCTTGTGGGCCATA
>NW_018127940.1:212354-250731 GCF_001952655.1 Monopterus albus
TGTGCGCGTATATATATAATATATATCTGTATATATATAACCATAATGTCACTATAATCCATCCCCATAAATAAAATAAAAATTAAAACAACATTATTGTACATATTTAAAGATCTTGTGTCACTATTAAATGAAGTAACTGGCCTGAGTGAGTCCAAAAAATCTAGATATTAGGTTGTTACAGTTTAAAAGATACACTGTCGTTTTTTTGGAACAACACATATACTCAGTGTTTCAGATAATTCATAGCAATAATCAGTCTACATAGCTCAGTCTAGCACATCTCTCAGTATAAAGGACATATGGACTGGAATAAACTCAGGGAACTCTGTACTCCGATTGCTGTAATTGCAGTATCACACCAATACCACTGTAGACTTGTCCACTAAATAAAAAGAAAACAGAGCAGACTGCCAAAATACATCTTATAATGTGTTTGACCTACATGTGTAGAGTGCCTGCTGTGTGTTAGGGTGATGTTATAAGTTTAGCATGCTGCTTGAGCAATTATGGCTTGGGGATTGTAGAAGTTGCTCAGCAGACTACCAATGAAATTTGCATGTGTTTACCCAATAAATCAGTGGGTGTGCTGCATTTCAGGCTGGCATTAGTCTCTGAGCTACAGCTGACAGGTTCCCATAATTGTCTCATTCAGATGGGAAGCACAGCGGAAACAACTGCCAATAGAAACACAATCTTTAGGCTACCTGTTGTTAACAGCAGCACAGCCACTAAAAGTGGATCATTTTAAAAACTGAACCCAGAAATGCCTCTACATTTCAAAGAGAATCTCTATAGAACATGGTTAAGCTTTCATAAAACTTCCTCATAGCTATGTAAAATAAACAGCAATGTGTGATGAGCCATTTTGGGACCTCAGCAATACAAGAGTAAAGAAAAACCAATGTATACTAATGACATCATGAACAACTTTTAATTAGAAATGCACCAAATGCAATTCCCTTGGCTCAGTCTGACCTGCCAGTTCTGATATTGGCCGATTCCAGTTTTCTAAGAACTTCAATTTACAGGATACGCAAACATTTTTGTAATTTTTTAAAATGAAAAATGTAATTGTAATATAAATAAAACTATCATTTTTGTCTTTCTCTCACTCAAAAAAAAGATCCAGGGTACAGGACAAACGAAAAAAAAAAAAAACTCCAACTAAAAATTAAGAGCAAGATTTGTAGTTATCCAACAGGTACAACAACAGGAGAATGTCTGTTACATCAATCCCACTGAACATGCTGGTCATTTTTTAAAGCATGCATAGTTTTTATGTGATGTTTTACCACAGGTTGAGTGGAAAACAAGCAACTTTGGCTAATTGTCTCTAATCAGAAAAGCTCAGCTGCAGTAAGGATAAAGATGTTTGGGTAATACTGGGGAAACTCTCAGAAACTGGAGCCTTTGGCTAATGACTTTATGTCACAAGATGTAAATCAGACAAAGATCTTTACATCAGGCTTTGTCAAACAGTTTTGTTTGACAGATCACAACGTGATTGGATTTATGATGACCTGCACTCTCTCCACTCTGCTTGTCCTGGACCTGAAATAAAATGGCTTTTTGATTGTAATGTTCCTCAGTGGTTCAACAGGATCTGAAATACGACAATGAGACAGGATTTAACTTTGAGTGGCATTTGATTAAAGGGGTCAGCAACAGGCAGGGATCATTGAAGAACTATCAACTCCTCCATCATCCACTTTTATGACAGAAGTAGAGGGTGAAAAAGAGGAGGTATATCAGAATCAGAGTCAGTTTATTGGCCAGGTGTGTCGGACACACGAGGAATCTGACTCAGGTTACATCGGCTCTCAATGTGCAAACAGTAAACCAGCATAAGGCTGTGTAATATAACAAAATAGCAGTATTAACATCAACAAACAGTGCAAACATTGCAGAAAAAGCAGTATAAACAGACAGTAAACAATGCAGACAACAAAGGAATGTTCATTGAAATGAGATAAATAGGGATAAAAACAGAGTACTTAAAACTAGAGACCTGTACAAGTCTGTATAATCTGTATGAGGTATATTTACAGGTATTGCACTGAGGGTTATTGTCCAGTCATACTGTCATGGGTCAAGTGTTCATCAGGGTGACAGCCTGGGGGAAGAAACTGTCCCTGTGCCTGGTTGTCTTAGTGCACAGTGACCTGTAACACCATCCAGAGGGGAGGAGTTCAAACAGATTGTGTCTGGGGTGTGAGGGGTCTGCAGTGATCCTCTCCGCCCTCCTTTTGACCCGTGAGGTGTACAGGTCCTCCACGGAGGTCAGGCTCACACCAATGACCTTTTCTGCAGTCCTGACTGTCCTCTGAAGTCTGTACTTGTTCTGTTTGGTTGCTGAGCCAAACCAGACAGTGATGGAGGTGCAGAGAATAGACTCGATGATTCCTCTGTAGAACTGTATCAGCAGCTCCTGGGGCAGATTGAACTTCCTGAGCTGGCGCAGGAAGTACATCCTGTGCTGTGCCTTCTTGGTGATGGTCCTGATGTTGGACGTCCACTTCAGGTCCTGGGAGATGGTGGAGCCCAGGAACTTGTAGGACTTTACTGCTGATACAGTGCTGCCAAGTATGGTAAGTGGGGGTGGTGGTGACCGTTGTGTCATCTGCAAACTCTAGGAGCTTGACAGAGGGGTCCTTCGAGATGCAGTCGTCAGTGTAGAGTGAAAACAGCAGAGGGGAGAGCACACATCCCTGGGGAGCACCTGTGCTGAGTCTGGGTGCTGGATGTGGTTCTTCACTGTTTTGACTACAGGCTTCGCAGCTTTTAGTTTCTGCCTGTAGGTTGGAAAAAGATGGACCATACAGTGGTCAGAGAGTCCGAGGGATGCGCGGGGGACAGAGTGATTTATTGTTGTGTAGCAGTGGTCCAGTGTGATTTTGTCCCTGGTGGGACAGGTGACGTGCTGTCTGTATTTTGGCAGTTCGTGGGTGAGATTTGCTCTGTTCAAGTCTCCTAGAACAATGAGTGGAGAGTCGGGATGTTCTAGCTCCAGGCTAGTTATCAGTTCTGCTAGGAGCTGTAGCACGCTAGCGTTAGCCTGTGGTCTTATGTACACTCCCATTAGCATGAAACTGTTGAATTCACGGGGAAAGTAAAAGGGTTTGCAGTTGATAACAAGAATCTCTAGGTCTGCGGTACATGTCCTCTGTAGCACTGTGACATCTGTGCACCAACCTTCATTTATGTAGAAGCAGATTCCACCTCCTCTCGTTTTCCTGGACAGCTCCTTTACACAATCCACTCTGAACACCTGGAAGCCCAGTACTTGTATCTCGCTGTCCGCTGTTGAGTCGCTCAGCCAGGTCTCCATGAAGCACAAAGCAGCAGAGCGTGCAAAGTCAGAGTTGGTCCTGTTGATGAGAAGAATTTCATCCATCTTGTTGACCAGGGAGCGGAGATTTGCCAGGTGAAGGAGTGGAGTCCATGTCCCTCTCTGGCGTAGCATCACCAAGGCACCCGTACGCTTTCCACAGTGGTCCCATATGTTGCCGCCGCGCCTCCGATCAGCATTCTTCGTTCACAAAAATTGGAGGAAGGTAGTTCAGTGTGAGGTGTCTGATATTTAATCAGTTCTTCTCTGGTAAAAGTAATCCGGGATGAGTTGCACAAAACCAAGAAAACAAAGAAAAACAACAAACACAAGAGAGCGCGAGTAACCAAGGCTGCCATCGCTGCCGGCGCCGGACAATCACAGTACACGATTCATTGCTGTTATGTTTGCATCTTTGGCAGCAGAAGGTGCAGTGGTTGACAAATGCATTACAAACTGAAACTCAGATACCCACTTAGGATGCACTTTACTGCTTATTTAGTAGCAGTTTGGTAGACATGCAGACTGATTGACATACTGACCACAAAACTCCAATCAAAAACTCCATCCAGATAATTCTAACTCTCATAACATGAGAAATTGTGTCCTTATGCTGCATCTACAGAGGATATGAATATGATGGGAGACAGGAAATGTTGTGGAATCAGCTGCATAAACAGATTCAGAAGGAGTTTTTCTCAGGAGATTTTACAAAGTGCTACAGGCTAAACTGAAGAGACGAGAAGTGTAGTGAATCATGTCACGCAATTTATCTGGCACAAGTGAAAATTGCTGGTCAAGAAGAGTGCATCATTTTGCTTCTGCTAAATTATCCCCAGTAAAAAAAAATATAAAAAGAAAGAGGTGTGCAGCCCTGTTTTGTTGATATTGGAAACAGTTCCTCTCTTCAGAGTAGAGTAACAGTACAGCATTTGCATCAGCACCCCTATGGAAAATTCATGAAATAACACGCTTTGCGTCATGTTACAAAATTTCAGACCATGTTTTGCTATGCAAGTATGTGTCAAACCATCCTTGCGCAGCTGGAAGTATTCTGAAAGCGTCCTAACTATAAAGGTCCAAGACATCAAGATTAGGATTCTTTAAACACGGATAAATAATGTGTTTGAAGTAGGAGGAAACAGCTGCTGGTCAGTGAGCTGTTTATTATGTGTAAAATGTATGGGCCAAAGAAGGAGAGGATCTGTAATAGAAACTAGGTGTGATACTGACATATATCTTTTTTTTTCTAAGGATGAACTATATATAGGTTCAAAGTGGGAAAGATGAGTAGGGCTTTGCTAGAATGGTGAGAGTGAGTGATTGCCACCAAGAGATGAAACCTGGTTCCTAATAAGAGAGATCTTATTAATTTATTATGTGAGAACATTTTTCAGGGAATGACTCAATCTTCTGGTTAATAAGGGAACTAGTGACGGACTGAATTACAATGAACAAGGTTTAAGAATTACAGCAGTTCTTAGAGATGAGATCTGATGATCTTGCCGTCTGATCTGCGTACATGCATTTTAACAAAATCTAAATTAAATAATAGCTTATTCGCCTTCCTATTGTTGCACATCAGCTTGAGTGTGTTCATTAAACCACAGCTGGGTTCTAGGTTTAGTGATAGAAGACACGATATGGCAACACATATATATATATACAGTCTTATGCAAAAGTTTAGGCACCCCTTGATAAATAACAATATTTGGTGATTTTTTATTTGAACAGATGTTAACACAGTTTCTCTTGGAAATGGAAAAAATGCACAATATTTTCAGCAAACAGTGATGCATAGTTACTTCTTATGCCATAAATTGAACAAAAATAAAAAATAAAAACATTATTATGGCATGGTGCAAAAGTTTGGGCACCCTAAGAGTTCCAGAGTCTCAAAGTCTCTCACAAGGTTTCAGACCTTAATCAGCTCATTAGATCTGATGCACAGCAACAGCTGTCATTGGTAAATGCCAATTTCAAAGCTGTACAAATACCTTGACTCTTCAAACCTTGTGCACACACTTGTGGACACCCAGCAACCATGGGTTCCTCTAAGCAGCTGTGTAAGACCCTGAAAATGAAAGTTATTGATGCCCACAATGCAGGAGAAGGCTACAAGAAGATAGCAAAGCGTTGTCAGCTTGCAGTTTCCACAGTAAGAAATGTAATTAAGAGATGGCAGATCAGGGGAACTGATACTGATAATTATCAATATAAATGAAGTTGTTTTTTCTTATTTGGCTGCTTGAGTATGATGAACACAATGATACATCAATAACTATAACAATATACTGTACAGTACATTATTGGAGGTAGCAGAAATGAGGATGTTGAGGTTCTCTTTAGGAGTGACCAGGATGGACAGGATTAGGAATGAGCAACATCAGAGGGACAGCTCAGGTCGGCTGTTTTGGGGGGCAAGGTCAGAGAGGCCAGATTGAGATGGTTTGGACATGTGCAGAGGAGGGATAGTGGTTATATTGGTAGAAGGATGTTGGAGATGGAGCTGCCAGGCAAGAGGTCAAGAGGAAGGCCAAAGAGGAGATATATGGATGTGCTAAAAGAGGACATGAAGTTAATTGGGGTGAGAGTAGAGGATGCTGAGGATAGAGTTAGGTGGAAACAGATGATTCGCTGTGGCGACCCCTAACGGGAACAGCCAAAAGAAGAAGAAGAAGACTGTATAGTACATTACTGTGAAATCTGCATAATGACTACTTTTACTTTTGCTACTTTGAGTATATTTAGATGCTAATACTTTAGTACTTTTACCTAAGTAACATTTTGACTGCAGGACTTTTACTTGTAGCAGAGTATGTTTACACTGTGATACTGCTACTTTTCACATCACATCTGGGTACTTCTTCCACCACTGTTCAGTGATAATGACAAAATGCAAATTTATCATTTTCCACTCAAATTTAGCCACAAATCAAAAAGAAGATAACTGCTAGGACAAAAGTGAATTTGCATTTCAGTATTCCCACTGTTTGTAGGGATTTATTTATTTGGTACGTCTGCATTGTCTGTTATCGATTGGTTACTCCTTTCCTGTGATGTGATAGGCTGATGTGTGAGTCTAAGTCTAAATTGAGTAAAACCAAATGAATCAATTAAATTCAAGAATTCCTTTCCTAAAGTGTTTAACTGCATTAAACAAAACACAGGGGTTTATTGTCATTAATTTACATTTACGGCACTTATTGTATCAACCCGCATTTTACTATAATTACATTTGAATTCAATGTAATCTGACAGCATGCCTTCAAGACAGCGGTGATTAACATTAAATAAACTGAATTGATGTGATATATTATTTTATTGAGTCTTTGATTGTGCATCATTTTCAGTTTGTTTTGCAGTGTGGAAAAACCGTCACATGCGGACTGTGACCAACTATTTCATAGTCAATCTCTCATTTGCTGATGTCTTGGTCACCATCATCTGCCTGCCTGCGAGTCTTGTGGTAGACATCACAGAGACGTGGTTCTTTGGAAACATGCTTTGTAAAGTTGTGCCTTATCTGCAGGTAAGACAGAAATACAGACCAAGGCTCTTGTGTTTCAATTATTCCTTCTTTCTCTGTATTCATAAGTGGAAAAGAAAACTCTCAAATCCCATGAGATGCACACTATGTGAAACCTTTGATGTCAACCCATGTGACTTCATGCCTTGGGCAGGTTACATAAATAAAGAATAAAGAAGGCAGAAGATTTAGACCTTGACTTGGTTACTACAAGATATGGCGACTTGTCAGTATTCAGGGTAAGAGCACAGTGCTGTAACTCAGCAACCTCTTTCTAGAATCTGTAGTTTCAAACTCTTATCAACAGTGTTGCCAAACTGCATTAAATAGTTAAGCATTTAAACTAGAACCCAACAAAATCCTACTGAAACTCTATTTAGTAACTGTTGTGGAGTTTTCAAAAACGATCATCCTCAGCCAATGGTGTTGTAGAAATTTAAATTGTCGATACTGTCGATAAGTAGTAGATGGTTTTATTGGAATGTAACAAGTTCACTTTATGCAATACTGCAAAAAAAAAGTTTCATAATCAGCACTTGAAATTCGGCATTTTAGCATTTTTACAAAAGCATCTGTATATAAACACTTGCTGGTTAAAAAGGTTTTGTTAAAAATGGGCCGGACACTGTTGTTTTTACACATGAATCTGCTCAGCTTTGGCTACATAAACAGTACCTGTTAGGGGATTGATCCCTGTTGACTTCGGTCATTTTATGGGATTTGTCAGCTGTAATCAAAATATACAGTTTTATCCTTTCCAAACAAGGACAAACTTACACTACGAGTATCTTGGCTGTCATATCTAGAATTGCCCCTGATGCCCTGTAGTTTGCCTACATGCTGGTCCACTCTGTATACAGACTCCATGTAGCTTCTATGTTTGCATCACGTTATCATACTCAGCTTTTAATGACACCATTCCGGATCAAATTCAAGCTCAGCATACCTCTCTCAATGCATTGCTGATTTTCTGTACAGCAGAGCACCATTATGTGACAGCACTGTTCTCCTCCCTCTTCTTTAGATCTTTTAAATGAAGGAAATTATTCAGCAAAAGTGATTTAATATACCACTGATGTCCTTAAGCTAAACATTTCAAAGTTATGAAGCATGGCGTTTATTTCTCACTGGAAATGACTGCAATAGAATCCAGGCTTATATTTAACATGTATCTCGCATGGTGGTGAGCTGTAAGAAAATCCTGGAGACAACCATTGCAACATGTTAAAATTGGATAAGAGCATCCAGCAGAGGAACTTTCATTAATGCTGGTCTAGTTTCACAGATCCATCATCTGGTACAGCTCAGCCTTCCCCAAACTCTCCTATAGAGCAAAGCAGGTGTGTAATTCAGATAGTGGTGAAATTAAACTGCCTTCATTCTAAAAGGCAAGAAGAAGACAAAGAAGATTGCCATTGATCCCCTGCCCTGTCAGACTAACTGGAACCTGCTATCTAGCCCTAGACTCACTCCCATCTGTGATTTTGCTTTATAGGCTTTATACAGTGCTTGATGATCATGGGGCCATTGCTCAATGCTGGACCGACTCGGTGTGCTTGGCCTCCACAAAAGCTTATATCATGTTTTATGAAACTCAAGGCAGCAAGTATCTTTTGATGTATATGAGGAATTCAGATAGAAAACACAGATAAAAACAGTCACTGTGCTGTTACATTCCTCATCACAGTGATGCCAAAAGTCAAGGACAGTTTCAACATGTCATAATACAAAATTGATAGAGGATGTTTTGACATTCATCCTTTAACTGCTGAAACAAGAAATAATGTTTATTTCTTTGGTATCTCTGTATTTAGCTCTATACACTTCGGGAATATTTACTAAGGTTTTGCGGCAAATTTTTTGCACTAAACTGAAATTGCATGCATTCATATTTACTAAGAATGTGCACGTTTGGTCTCATGCAATATGCATTTTAAGGTGTTCCTGTTCAAAGATGCAAAAATAAGGGAGCAGAGAATGGAAATTTATACAAATATCCTCAGTAATTTACCACCGCTACGACAGGGGGAACCTGAATTTGGGGTGGCTGTGGCTCACGAGGTAGGGCAAGTCGTCTTCTGACCAGCAAGTTGGTGGTTGGTCTCCCCACATGCCTAAGTGTCCCTGAACAAGACACTGAACCCCAAATTGCTCCCGGTGGCTTGACTAGAGCCGTTGTGTGGCAGCCTTGTCGTGAATGTGTGTGTGAATGGGTGAATGGTGTATAATCTCCCTGTAAAGCGCTTTGGCCAGTGCATAAAAGCGCTATATAAATACAGTCCATTTACCATTTAACATCAAGAGAAAGCAGGAGTTAAATCTGTGACCCTGCTGTCAGCCTGGCAGCTGTTCCTTGCTGGTTCCTTAAACGTACATTTTCTTCTATGCTGTCTCTCGGTCCACACGTGTGCACTGACATGGAATCCTAAGCATAGGTCTATTCAAAGTAGTATAGCCGCAACTGTGCTCATTTAAATCAGTGTGGGTAAATATGCCGCTGAACTTAAGTTTCTTTTCTTCATTTCCAGACCATCTCTGTTTCTGTATCAGTTCTAACACTGAGTTGCATCGCCCAAGACCGCTGGTATGCTATCTGCCATCCACTAATGTTCAAAAGCACAGCCAAGAGGGCTCGCCAGAGTATTGCCCTCATCTGGGTTGTGTCATGCATCATTATGATCCCTCAAGCTATTGTGATGGAGAGCAGCAGTTTGCTACCTGAACTCACAAACAAGACCAGCCTGTTCACAGTGTGTGATGAACACTGGGGAGGTCAGTTTTCACAAATTCCTTTCAAACACATGGAAACATTGTGCACAATAATGTAAGCTACAAATGTTGGCATGCCGACTACCTAGTTTACCACTGACCAGTCCGCCAACCATAAGGACCATACTCTCTGATATGACCGTTAGCAGCATTTCCTGACGTGCACCTACAGTATGGCAGGAGTCAATATGCCATGAATAAACTGGTAAATATCATGGCTAAAACTAAATTATGATTCCTTTAATGCTATGGCAGTGCTATTGTTTTGGTTTTCTTAGGGTCTTTGGGTTAATTATAGGTACTAACAGTTTTAAATACTAAAACATAGACAGTTTTTAACCAACTCACAAGGTTTTAGCATTTATTTTATGCCTGATAAAAATCTGCCAGTGACAACTGTTATTTCAGTCATCAGCTAGAAATGAGAAACTTGCTTTTGTTTACTCCTGTGTGAAGTCAAAGATCCACAGTTAGAAAACTTGCTGTGAAATGCGAGTGATAAATCTGATACTGTTATCGTGGGAATGAAAAGGCTGACTGGCATAGCAACAAGTAGTGTGAAGGAGTTTTTAAATAACATTATTCTGTCTTTTTATCCTTCTAACAGCTGAGATCTACCCAAAGGTGTATCACACCTGTTTCTTCATTGTCACATACTTTGCACCATTATGTCTCATGGTCCTGGCGTATATCCAGATATGTCACAAGCTGTGGTGTCAGCAGGTGTGTATTCACATCAGCTCTCACAGAGCTGAGTTTAAAATGTCAGACAGTGAACTGAGCTCCCTTTGGCAAGTTTACAATACCTGATATATGCGCATATTTTATGTATCATTAGATCCCTGGAAGCACATCTGCGTTGCAGAAGTGGAGGTCCATCCAGTGCTCTGCGCCACCTCCAGGGCAGAGTGTGTCTGTAAGGGTGAGGACCAGCACAGCTAGTGCGGAGATCAAACAGGTTCGAGCCCGACGCAAGACAGCGCGCATGCTGATGGTGGTGCTCTTTGTTTTCGCCCTGTGCTACCTGCCAATCAGCGTGCTCAATGTCATGAAAAGGTAATAGTGTTTAGAGTTCTGCTGCTTCAAGGACCAAACACCATTCAAAGATTTACAATCGAAGCTGTTATAAACCAAGGCTGATGCTTTGCATTTATTAAAAAAATTTTGAATAAGATCTCAGCTTGGTAGTTTCATGTGACGCAGTAGATTTCAAGTTGTGAATTGTTGCTCGTTTCCTGCAATCCTTGATTCAAAATGATAAGACCTAGAATGTAAAAACATGAAAATATGAAGGAATCTTTAATTAACACGCTGTCATATTTTACCTACAGAGTCTTTGGGACTTTCAAGAATGCAAATGACAGAGAAACAGTGTATGCATGGTTCACTTTCTCACATTGGCTCATATACGCCAACAGTGCAGCAAATCCTATCATCTACAATTTCCTCAGTGGTAGGTTTGTCCCTTTGCCTCACCACTCAAACCACTTGTATGAGTTCATTACTGTCCTCTTGTGGACGGTTTGGAAACAACAATACACCTCACTGCTTTACATTTCTTTTCTAATAATGTATATATATGTATAATGAATCTGTAGTCACTCAACTGTTCCAAATATTAATTACTAACTGTAGGCCATAATGTCTATGATAAATGCCGTTTTTGATACAAGGTGTATAAAGAGTTTCAACTGGGCATTACACATTTCTCTTATCTTTCCCCAGGAAAATTCCGTGACGAGTTCAAAGCAGCCTTTTCTTTCCATTGTTATGGCCAAGGCCAAGATCGAACTAACAGGATAAGGACCAGAACGAGCACAGACAGCCGAAAATCCCAATCAACTCATATTAACATGGACAATGTGTCACACCTATCAGATCAGATAGTGTAGTCCTCTAACCCAGGTGAGGGGACTTTCTGACCGATGCCAGCTTCAAAAGACACACTCATCCTTACAGTACACTTATAAACAGCTCGGCTCTCTCCACCAGCCTTGACTTCTGGACCAAAATCTATAATAATAATCTTCTCTGTGACCAGTAACACAAATGTACAGCAGTACAAGACACGTCAGCACAGTACAGGACTCCTGTCATCTAAGGAAAAGTTTTTAAAATGGGCTTAAAGGATACAAACACCTGTTGACAATGCACCTGCCAAACAGTTCACTCCCTCTGGATACCGGTGACAGAGAAACTCTCCACTATCTTGATCTGTAGAATCCCTCCAGCTTCATCATTCTGTTTGCTCAGTAATATAACACCAGCTGACAGCACAAACATATCCCTTATTTCTTTAACTATCACCAGGAAAACGATCCCTCTAAATTGGAAATCTTAAAAAAAAAAAAAAAAAAAATCACTACATATCATATGCCAGTATCCTCCTTCTCTTTATTATTTATTTATTTGTTTAGAATTTATTTTTCTCTCTTATTCACCCTCTTAAACCTACTACTAGCTCACTGCCTACACCCCTTATTTTATAGTTCTTTCCTCCTTTACCCCATTTACATTCTGAACACACCCACACATCACCTGCACACTTGATTTACTGGCTTGCTTGCATTCTTTGCTCCATCTATATAACCACCGTTTCGTCTTCTGTGTCCTGTCCTGTTAATGTCCTATGTTTGTGTGCATGTTTTGTGTAGTAAAAAAAAAAAAAAAGGTTTAAATCTAATTCTAAAAACAGAATGTCTCCAAATTGTTGTTTTGTGTTTGGTAATTTTCATGAGGACACTTTATAGAAACTATGAGCTTTAGCTAACTGACTTTCTCAGTTCTTTTTTTGCTGTAAGAATCTATTTATCATCAAGGAATTTGGATGTTTAGTATCGAAGAATGTTTAATGATTAAGTGACATGATTTTTTTTTGTATTTTATTGAACTGTGAATGTGTTATTGTGACTTTCCAGCTTTATTTTTGGTTTAGTTGCCAAAATCTGTGTTACAGATTATAATTAATTACATCACTGTTGGCATGAAGTGTTTATTAGTATTTATTTCTGCCTCAGTTTTAATGAGTTTTACAATAGAAGAGCAGGCACAATAAAGAATAAGTTCTATAGCTGCTCAGATGTGTCATTTATCTTCTTGATTAGCAGAGTACGTCTTCAGTGTACACACCCATGAATGTGCATAAAAATGATGTAAATAGAAAGTTATTGTAGCTGCACATTTGTCCACTATGTATTGCAGCAAATGAAAATTATGTTTTTAATATGAAATCATTAAATCGAGAACTTCTTTTCTCAAGAAAGACAGTTTTTTTTGTTGTTTTCAGCACTGGCTAGAAAGTCACATTTGACATCGCAACCGAAATAACCTTGGAAATCAACTGGACTTGGAATTCTAGATTGAAGACGTTTCACCTCTCATCCAAGAGGCTTCATCAGTTCTGACTGACTGGTGTTGAGTCGGAGATATTTATCCCCGACTCAACACCAGTCAGTCAGAACTGATGAAGCCTCTTGGATGAGAGGTGAAACGTCTTCAATCTAGAATTCCAAGTCCAGTTGATTTCCAAGGTTATTTCGGTTGCGGTTTACTATGACCTGGATGACTGAGAATCTGCACAGATATGTCACATTTGACATGTACTACAACGCTCCTGTCAGTCAACCTGCTGACATCTACAGAGCCCAGGGGACACTGTCTGAAAAAAACAACAACAAAAAAAACAACAACAACAACAAAAAACCCAACAAGCAGGTCTATGGCAGAGACGAACAAGCTGATCCAGGACTGAGACACTGACAGACATTAAACATAGAGACAATTCATTGTCAGTTTTAGTCTCTGTATGAAGATTGTTGAAAATACTATTAATAAAGAAAATGAGCTGCTTGCTCTCTTCCTTTGAGTCATTTCACTTAATCAATAAAATGTTACTGAGGCCAGTAAATAACTGACATAAGACTTTTGACTGTCAAGGCTAATTAGTGTGTATCTGGATTTGTTCCTGTTGCATGAGAGTAAATACTTGACCAACACGTTGTTTACAGCATGCACATCGATGTTACGCCGTGTTTTACTGCTCTACAACAGCTGTAAACAGGTGCCTTCGATATGGCACCCAGTGACCCCCCACAATGATTCTAAGTGAACTAGTTTTCAGTAACCTTCATTTAATCAAGCAAATCTGAGACAACGATATCTCTTCCAGCAATTCCCTGGTCACACTCACACAGGTACACACAGGTACACACACACACACACACACACACACACACACACACACACACACACACACATCAAACCTGGAAGCTACAAAGTACTCAGGCTTTGCTCAGGCTCCTCTCAGTGGTGAAAATGAGGCGGTTACCGGCACTGTGCTTTCACTTTGCCCACAGAAATCCACTCTGCTGGCCCAGGGACTGAAATCAAAAATAACATGGACTTGCATGAGTAAGATTAGTTTATGACACAGTGGACAAAAGGTTAGAGGAGTGGCCTAACTACTGCTCAACTGAGAGCATATGATTCAGAAAAACTGGTAAAATAAAAATAAAGTTATTGCTACAGTTGCTAGCTTCTGCCCATTGCATTTGGAAACGGACTGAAAAGAGCTGTGACAAGGAACCAAAACCAAAGCAAGCTAGAAGACTGAAATGCTCCACGGAGCTGAAGGGAACTGCGGAGAGTTGTCTGAAGCTTCATCACTGCAAAGCACCCCTTTCACAGATTCATATTATTTGTTGTTTTTACAAATATATTGATTTTGACTGCTTTAAAATAACGATATAAAAAAAAACTGATAACAAAATCTACCGACACAAATTTGTCAGGGGGATTTTAAAATACATCAGAGGTCATAAACTGGCTTCCAGGCATGTTTTCAATCCCCATTACATGATAGTTATGTAAATATATCATATTTGCTATATAGCTGCAAGACCGTCTTGGTTTATCAACAACCAAATCTGATAGTAATACACCACAAAGCTACTCAACCACTATGGTTATCAGAACACAAGACCTCTGTTTACGTGTGTTATGTTCGTGAACTGCATGTATATTTCATTACACTGTCTCAGAGTACAGCCTCCAAGTACGTTACATCCGGTTGACTGAGGGTAGTGGAGCCCAGCAGAAGGACACTGGCAGCAGCAGATCGGCAGCAGGAGCGCATCAGCGGTCCACAGCTTTAAACAGCTATCATGCAACGGATATGTCTGGAAGCTGCAGTCATACTTGGTGAGTCGGAACCAAATGTCACTATAAAACAACTGATGTCTGACAGTATATCCTACACTATAACTTTATGCCTCTGTGTTTTGTTGGGTAAAATTACAGTAAGTGTGCCTACAATAAGTGATGTTAAATGTGCATCAACGATTGTACTGAACCTACTTTTTCTGTAAAACGTAAGACAACTAATAAAAACAAATTATTATATAAATATAATCTGCTTTTAAGCTAATATAAATCAATTATTGCTATGTATTTCAGGAATTGTTATTCTTCAGATGAGCATTTCATCAGTACCTCCTGACTGTATGGTTGCTGTGGATACCTGCATGTCAGATTTATGCAACAGTGAACAGGCCTTTTACACCGACATCTGTAATGGTAAAAAAAAAAAAAAAAATTTCCAATTTTTTTCTAGTGGCATTATAAAAGCAATGATATAAAAGCTCAGGACACAATACTGTTTAAGTAAATTGCACTTCTTGGAGCATGGCTTAAATGTAATAAGTGAGGCAACAGCCTGGAGGAAAGTCTTTATAACAAAATAAATAGATAAACAATAAATAGGCGCTCACTTGCTTTTAATGTAAATGTCTTTTTATGATATTAAATTCAAGCATGATTTGATTTTGCCAACACATATCTGCATGTAAACAGCCTTCACAATTAAAAAGAGAACGTGAGAGCAGCAGGGGCATACACACCTGCTGCACAAATAACCCCTCGCTCACTTATGGAAAATCCTGTTTTTCTGCCTCCCTCTTGTGTTTGTGTTATTGAAGATGAAGGGTGCCAAATAAAAGGCTCAGAGGTCTGTAACATGACCATCCAGTCCGTAATAGACCAATTTCCTTCACTGCGAGGGTGTGTATGTGCATGGGAGGAGGAGGTCTGTGACTCTATACAAGCGCTGGCCACACAATGCCACAGCAAGCCAGGTGCAGTATTCTCAGCAAGGTTTTATAGGTGAAATTACATTTTCGTTTACTAAAAGGTAATCTGATTTATGAGCAAACATTATTGCACTACAGCATGAGTGTTATGAACAGCATTTGTCAGAGAAAAGCTAATCATCTATCATTTGTACAGCAACACAACAAAAGAGGAGCACAGCGATGGACTGGCAGTTGAGCAGTTTAATAGGCTATGGTAATCATTTTATTATGGTTTAACCTCAGCTGAGAGGTAATGAGAAGATACTGAATTCAATAAATACAAACGTGACATTTGTGCACTCCCAGACCCATTTACTCCACTTCTTTTTATAGCACATGATGGTGCTAGATCCTGCTTGGACCAGATAAGCATTTGTCTCAGCGATACGGTTTGCAACAGACACCTAGCACGTGTTCTTCAGGCATGTACAGCAGATCCGTGCGACCCTGACCACTGCCAGCAAGAAACTCAACAGTTCTATGGCAGCATGCCGCACAATGTTGCAGAGATGTTGGTCATGTGCGAGTGTGAGGCTTCAAATCAGAGCTGTCTGCATATGAAAAGTGCTCTGCACAGCGGTACATGTGGAGATGAGACCCGGATCTGCCAGGAAACAGTTAACCAGTGTGTCAAAGATAGTAACTGCAGGTATGTGGCTATTTTGGCTCTCTACTTAACAATTCGTCTGACACTACAGTAGTACTAGAGAATAAATGACTTTATGCCATTGAAAAAAACTTATTGAACAGAAAAATTATGAGTAAATTGAATTCATACATAGACATGTATTTATGATACAAAGTACTTAGTTAAATTAAAAATATGGACATTCATATCAAAGCACTTCATCATTTGCAGACTGTAACACTAATATTTCTATAATATAATAATGAAGCTGGATTGAAATGTCAACCTGAAAGGCTACAATTTGCATCCTCAGCACCCATAAGGCAAAGCAACTGCCCCTAAAACACATTTTCTCTGATTTCGCAGACACCTGTTAAAAGCTTTCCAAGCCAAATGCTGGGGCTTTGAAGATGCATATTGCAGCGACGGTGACCTCCAAAATGTTGAATGCTTCACCCGGATGGATCCGGCGCTCATCCGCGGTGCAGATTCTGAATGTAAAAGGGCCTTCTTGGCCACTTTGGGCTCAGCACTTCACCATCCTTGTTCATGCAAAAGAATGGGCAGTAATGATCTCCGGATATGCAACATGATTCATGATGTACTTCACAACAGATCCCACTTCAGTTAGTAGGATTTGGATTTACTGTATAAAACAGGCATTTCACTGACATTATAAAACGTAATTAGTAAAAATAAAGTGTTTCTATGGGGGTTTTTTCCAGTAACGCCTCGGAGAAGCAGCAGTGATCCTTCTAAACCTCCCAAAAACAATGAATCTGGGCAAGGTCCCTCATGGGTAATTGGTAAATTCAGCACTTTATACCAATTAGATATTATTGCAATTAATTCCAATCTATTAGTACAATTCTGAGTGTACTGACTGTTGAATATTTTGTATTTCCAGATTATCTGCTGTGTTCTTTTGCAGCTGTGCTACTTGTTGGAGTTGTTATATTAATGCCTCTGGCTGTTGTCAGTTCAATATGGTAAGTAAATCAGTGCCAAAACACAGTACGTCTGATATTTAATGATACCAGCGCATGTGGATTTATACTTTTATTTCTCTTAACTTCTAGGATGTTGAAAACACAAATTCACCCTCTGCAGAAAAGCAGCTGTGTTGATATTCTCTGATGTTTATCTATTAAATGTGTATCATAAAAATTGCATTAAAAAAAGATTGAAATGATTACATTTATCAGAAGGTATTGATTTTATATATCAATCTTTTCTGAATTTTGATCAGATTAAATATCCAGAAATCCTTCATTGTGAAGAGACAACATGGTTTATTTCATGTCTTGATAGACTAGACTTTGTAAAGTGTCCTAAGTTGACTTTTGTTGTGATTTGGTTCTGTACAAATAACACTAACTTAAATGTATTCAGTCATTAATCTTTTTGACTATTTCACACTGAGTTGTGCCATCAATCATTACAAGACAACAGCACATTTGAGACTGTGATTGATTTAACGTCATCAGCTGTCTTTTTTTGATGATTGTTGGTATTCTGTTTTGTTTTTATTTTACACAATCATCCTGCATCCCTAATCTAAAAGCAAAGGCAACAGAGGAAGCTGCCAGAAACCTACATTTTTGTTTGTTTGATAAGCTAATGATGAGGCTCTAACATGCACTTGTATGCCCTCAAGGTAAAAAAAAAAAAAAGCCATCTCAGAGGTAGCCCTACAGAACGAAATAACAAAACCAAAGTTAAACTAACCAGAATTAAACACACGTCCACCAAACAGCACAAGCAGCAACAGAAACCATTCATTCGTATAAATGCAAAGCCAAACAATGGGACAAGGCAGCCGTGCTCCAGTGCACCCATCAGTATCATTTACCACAACATTCAGTGGCGTAAAATCCTTAATTTACCTTACCCATTATGGGGACGCGCAGCCAGCTGACGGACTTCCGTATAATCCAACGACCCTGCTCGTGTTCCTGTGATAGTAAAGTTGTCCAGATGACGTTTTATTCATGCTTATTGTAGAAAACTGTCCATTCGTAGCTTCAACAATTCGCAAAATAATCCCTTGTTTCGTGCATTTCCTCAGCGCAGTCTTTTCCCGAGGCCTCACTCCTGGATGAACCAACAAGGTGCACGCAAACCTGCCTAAGGTCAACCCCGCCTACATTAATGCTTCGGACTCAGACCTCAAACTATCATGTGAACCCCTTGGAAGGCGTTAGATCAAAATGCTTTCAAGTAACATCCACAAAGCAGCTTTTGGGGAAAAGATATACTACATTATAGTACAGCAGTAGGTTGTAGTATATTCAAGTATAAAGTAAAGAGTCAGTACATTTAGATTGTGTGCCAGTTGATCAGTTTCACAGGAACTTTGGGTAAAATTTTAAACAGCATCACATTATGCCAACCTATCTGACCTTAAATAACACTAATGTGAGTTGGTGAATAAAAGACGTGGATGTGCTTATTGCCGAAAACTATACAAAATATGAAACAGGGCTATCCCTCCCACTTCATTTAACTTATTTTAAACTAAATCCATTTTTATGGCACTCTAAACACAATGTAAAAGCAAGAACAGAAAAATTGAACAACAGGACAGAACAAGGGAAAATGTTATTAAAAGATAAAATAATAGAATTGTATATACTGTATGTGGTATAAAGCTTCAGAGGAAAATACAAAAAGAATGATAGGAGAAGGGGAATTCTACAGTGTTGATCCATCTACTATCAGCAAAGCACTTCGTCCTGGATCCTGGGACAGACAAGAGTCTTTGGATAAAAGTCAGTTCTCTGACAGTAAATGTATCAGATGCAAGAACAAGGCTGTTCCCTGTTTTTCATGCCTTTGCACCGGTGTGGCTGGAGCCATCATGTCCATCCGTCCAGACCATTCTTATGAACACAATATCTCAGGAACGCGTTGAGGTAATTTCTTCAAATTTGGTATGTGTCCCCTTGGACTGAAGGATGAACCGATTGTTTGTATATGTGATGAACTAGTTCATGCAAACCTACCATTTTTTCCTACATCTGTCCTTTAGAGTCACATTCTTTTCCTGCTGCTCCCAGAGACTATCACATTAGGTGAATGCAGTTAATAAACTACTGGACAGAAAACCTGATGTATCCTGACTCCTGAGGACCAAGACAAAAACATTCACAACATGTCATATATTTTCTTTATTTAGATCCTCTTAATCCTCCAGTTTCAGTGAACACAAAGACATAACTACCTGGTAACTGGTTTTCATTTTTCTCAAGCACAATACATATATTTAGTCTTTAATACTGTAGTTTAGATAAAGCACATTAAAATTCAGTGTCACATTAGTTTCTAGTTGATTACATGTTGCAGATAGCACAGCAGGGTGTAAACAGACAGGAGAGACATTTGATCCTTTCACAAATGATCCTCCCAAACACTAGCGCTTGTTATAGTTTTTCAAGTTTTTTTTTTTAATGGAGAAAAATAATCAAAGGGCACTTCTTCTATGATCTTTGGCAAACCTGACGGCAAAGCCTCTTCGCAGACCAAAAGGATATATTCATTGTATTTTGAGAGAAGTCTTCTTTTTATTTGCAACACAGACTAAATCTGACTGGGCAGAAAAAGCTGAAAAGGTCTTCCAAGAGATAAAATGCCCAAGGAGGTATAAATATTTTAAAAGCTGGAAGGTGCATTTATCTTTTCGCAGTTTGCCTTTTCTACTTATTCAAATGAAAGACGTGGTGATAATAAAGTGAGTTCAGCAAGAAGCCAGAGTAGACTAGCAGTCACACTTTATAAGGACACTGAGCTGCGCAAAGGGGACTGACTTCTACTGGGGGTATGAGTCAAAGAGAAGTAAGAAGGATTTATCAATGACATATGAAACAGCAGTATGCGTTCATAAGTCAGTAAATTACAGCATCGTCCAGACCATCCAAAATGAATACTTGTCTAAACAGAGTTTATCTGCTTCTAGCTATTTCATGCACCATAATGAGCAAAAAATAAGCCAAACAGAATACACACACACACACACACACACACACACACACACACACACACACACACACACACACAAAACTGATAATTCAAGTTGATCAGGGTTCTTCAATTCAGAATCAACTCCAAAAATATGCAAATGAATTGAAAAAATAAAAAACTAAAATTAAAAGAGGTGGTTTTGAACACAAATGAGTATTCTTGGGATTATTTAAAGATACCTCTCAGAGTTTAAAACAAGAAACAATATACTTCAAATACACAGGCAGCAACAACAGGGGAAGCATGGAGACCAAAATTTAAATATAGTCCTTTACAGAAATACATCACAGTGTCCCGTGCCTTGCCCGGGCAACCTTGGAGTTTGTCTTGCGACCTAAAGCACTGCAGATGAAATCACCAGCTTCTATAACTTTGGCAAGATTCACACCCTGCAAAAAATGATTACATATCGAATGTAATATTTACAAGTGATATAATGTGGGTAAGAAGCAGGATGCCATGAGTGACAATGGCTGTGTGCAACAGGTGGTGGAAAACTAAACTGTAGTGAAAATATTCAACCAGCAGGGGTAGGAATTGTTAAATAAATTGTTCTTGAGATGGAGCATGTAACACTGCAAGCTCCTGCAACATGTGTAAAATCTAATCAAATCAATTATATTATAGAATAAGAATTTACAACAGTGTATTTTTATGTACATGAGGGTATGAGTAGGGATGATAGATTGGGATTATAAAGACATGAGCTACCACAGGTCTGTGGCACTTACTGTTTCAATGCCCATGCCATGGAGCATGTAGAGGACGTCCTCTGTTGAAACGTTGCCAGATGAACCCTGAGCATACGGGCAGCCTCCCAGGCCCGCTACTGCAGAATCCACCACACGGACCCCCATCTGCAAGGACACACAACAGAGACATTCAGCGGCTCTATAAGGCTTCACCTCAGGTAAAAACTCCATCAACAAAGGTCCTTGTTCTGCTGGATCACTCTGCCTGCTGCAACGTGCCTTGCCTTGGCCTGCCAGGCCTGCAGCTGGGTTTTACAGCTGTTTGGGAGAACAGTGGTCTTCATGTCTTAAAGATGAGTGGGCATAGAATATCCCACAGTACGGCTTAGTCATCCTCTTTGTCAGCTCAAACCACCAGCACCACATAATTACAGCTTATTCGTATGAGAAGAACATCCTGAATGCTGAAAAGAACATTTCATATGTTTCTGATTCTCCTGGTTACTCATGTTTTTACAGCTCTCCTCTGCTCTTAACCATGAGGATTCACTTTCTTGCCACCCTGAGAAGACATTTTCTTCTTGGCAGCATGGTGTCCTCTTACACTATGCCAACAATACAGGGATTGTAACAATACTACGTAAATGTGAAGTAATCAATGTTCTAAATTATTTCGCTGATGGTGGTTCTGTGGTGGTCTTATCTGCAAGAGATGAATTTCAAGTTTGATTGCTTTGGTTCATTGGCTGCTTACAATTTTGTGAGACTTTTTTCTTTTTCTTTTACTGCTTGTATTAAATGTCTGGCATTCATGTGAAAACAAATGATACATTTTCACTTGTTTGTCTGAATTTTAAAGTTTTTGTCAGACAGGTTGCCAAAAATCCTAAAATGCTGCTTAGGAAATATTTGTTTACTTTTTATATTTATAGCTGCAAGGAGAATCCATTTGTAGAAACATATATTACAGTTTCTCTGAATGCACATGTTACTGTATATAATGAGACAAAACTGCAGTGCTTGCCGTGTAGGTGTTTAACTTATCCACAAGAGCAACTTTTGTTTTCACATCAACTAAAGATGAAGCCAGAGTTTCAGAGTCATTGCGCACTAAGGTCTCAGGATGTTTTCCACATGTCTCTAGGATCATCATGAGAATATTAAAATTGTTTTCCAGCTTCCGTGGCAGAGCCAGATGTCAGAGGATCCCACGGTGCAATAAAATTAAAGCGCCAATTCTCTCAGTGGACTTTTACCCCATGGACCAAGACCAAGCAAGCTAAGAATTTCTATTACCTTTTGTTATTTGATTTGATTTGATTTTTTTTTAACAATGCTGCTAATTGGTTGATTTTCCAAAAGACAAGAACCTACTTCTTTCAGGGGTTGTCTGAGCTAGCTGTGATTGCTGTTTATGTTGGCAAGAAAAGAGGAGGAGGGTGGGCAGAAGCAGGAGGAGATCTACACCGGTGTGCAGTGCACGAGATTTCAAGACCTTGGTTAAAGTCAGAGCAGGATATTGTGCTAGGCAGACATTTTTGTACTATAAACACAGAGTTGTAATCTACAGTACCATACCAATCCTCTCAATTTCAGCTGCTAACTGCGTGAGGCCAGGGGTCTTCAGCACACTGATTTTAAAATGAACAAAAGGAACCCTTCAGCAGCTTGCCCTGTTTCTCTGGACACTTACTGCACAAAAACCAGTGGTCAGCAGTGCGAGCTTGCCAGTGCTCGGTTAGGTTCACACTGCCCAGAAACCAGATGTGCACTCAGTGTTAAAAAGCCAAATTCTGTGAGCTGCGGTTATATAAAAACAATACATTCCTGTGTAAAGATACAGTGCATTTTCAAACCTACATAATTCGGGATAAGCTTGTTGACATTCTACACTCTGAGAGAACAAGGCTGAAGATGGACATGCTCCCATTTTGGTTTTATAACTGCGTCAGAAAGAGAGAGCATGTATTCACTGAAGGATATAAAGCAGTGATGCTTTACCCACCGCTACATAAACTGGGAAGCTGAAAGAAAACCGTCACAGATCCAGTGCTGACACATCACCTCTTTCCCAGAATGCATAAATAAGCTGGAAGCAAAGCCCAATTATTGGTGTGCAGCTGGGAGATAGATAAAACAAACATATAAAGAATAAATACTTTTTACTTCATGGTTTATTTATTTAATTTCTGTTGTCCCTAAGAAATAAATGAATAGCGTATAACAATGAACAGTAGTACACAGTCTAGATAATCTAATCATATATTGTACATGTATGAATGCATTCATCTTTTTAATATTCTGCACTTGTATATGTTAAAGTTTTTATTTTATTATCAATATTATTATGTGATTTAATGGGATTTGATTCTAAAAATTCTCAGTTACAAGTACTACCCATTCAAAATGTTGCTTAAGTAAAGGTACAGAAGTACTGGCATCAAAACACACTTAAAGTTCCAAAACTAAAATGCACAGTTTATATTAATTATATCATATTACTGAATTATAGTTATTGACACAGTATTGTGCACATCACATTTAATGTTGCAGCTGGTAAAGGTGGAGCTCATTTTAACTACCTTACATGCTAATAGTTTGAAGTAATGCTTGGTATTTTGTGACTTTCCCACTAGGGACCAATAAAGTCAGATGATTATAGTGCACTCTGTATAATTATTCTGATTCTGAAAAGTAACCAGTAACTAAAGTTATCAAATAAATGTAGTTGTGTAAAAAGCACGACATTTGCCTCTAAAGTGTAGTGAAGACAAAGTGTGAAGTAGCAGAAAATGAACATACTCAAGTACAGATACCTCAAAATTGTACTTAAGTACAGTACCTGAGTAAATGTACTTTACTTTCCATTATTGCTGCAATTAGAATTTCACCACAAACAAGTGACAATGAAGATCATAATGATGGTGATGATGGCCACTGTGACTGTCATAAAATGATAATGTAATTAATGTACATTAGAACATCATAATATCAACAATACTGTAAGCTGTACTTGACACAATCAACGCACTAATAAAGTTCCTGACCCTGCATCAGCCCATCATGCTTGAACAGTATCTCATGGACAAACAGGTTATATTGTTTCCCCCAGCTGCAGCTACACACAATGCACCAAAATTGTGGGTAAGAATAAATAATTTTCTTTGCCAAGTCTGTGAAATCTAAGTACATACATTGTCAGTGTGGGACCTGCCAGGAGTAGGTTTGTAACAAAGCTCCCCTAGACCTCCTGGAAAGAAAGAAAGAAAAGGTACAAAGACTGAGGAATGTCTTTATCAGAAACAAAAGAGGTGACTCAGGGCTGACAGCACTGGGGGAATTCATTTCTTTCCCAGTTGGTGGTGTGGACGTCTGGCACACAGTAATGAAAAACTATGAAAAAATCTTTCATTTCCATCTTTTTATGGGTGAACAAATGGTAGGCTAAATATCCGGGGATGCTATTATTTTCTGTGGCCACAGGACAGCTGTGATGAATCATTCCAAATATGATCCACAGAGGAATTTCACTGTCCCTCTGCACTTTTCCATTTCACGGTCCAAAATCAAACCTAAATTTAAAAATATTTGCTATGTTCCATGTGAACATTGTTGAGTGCTTCTTCAGCGCTGTGTTGCAGTGTTACTGAAGAATAGCACCATAGATAATCAAGATACAAGCATCAATATTAGAGCAAATTGAACCATTATTTTTCTCAATATCTGGCCTACATTTAAAATAAAACTCTGAAGAGCACTGCCAATTAATGACATTAACAAAGTAAGTAACCAAAATGCAGTGATTTAAGCAAACTGCAGAAAATATCACAACGCACAACTGTGTTCTTCACAGCAGATATTACTGTAAAAATAAAGTGCTGCTTCGTTGAGTCCAGAGCTGCAGCACTGTTCATCACATGCTCAGCAGCAAGTGAATGAAAGGATCATTTTCCACTCCCCTTTAAGCGCAGCATTGTCGGAGAGTTCAACAGCCAAGTGACAGATGAGTTAGGAGCCCCCCGGGGCTTCCATCCACCTAGCTCTCAGGTGCTTTGTCCAATAGACACTGAATAGGTGAGCCTTTGTGCTGACCCCCTCACATTTCTTGACCCACCCAGCCCCCGGTGAACTTCATCCTCTGATAATGTGCTCCAGAGAATTGATACAGCCATATCTGCATCACTTCTGTTTTACGTCTAAATTTATCTAGGTTTTATGCTCGCTATGGGTGAAGTGAGGGAAAACACCCTAATTAGATTTGTGTGAGCTGTGCAGAAACAGAATTAAATTTTTTCCTCACTATAGTTCATGTGTGCCATGATGGGAGGGCCCTTTGGAAATATCTTATGTTCATTAAGAGTCTGGAATGTTTTTTTTTTCAGTAGACAGTTTGTGAATTATCTTTCTTTGTGGGGAGACTTAGATCATGTTTCTTAATGGCCCTCATCCTTGTTGACTGACGGTTCCCACTTTTCAGCGTGTCCTATTGTAACCTATACATCTGCTTTGTGCCTTCTCAATCGTGCAGAACAGAGGATGCATTCATAATGCTGCAAACCACCACACTGTCATTAAAGCTCAGGCCAGATTCAGGTTTACAGTGGGTTTCATAAACATTCGGACTGTGATACACCGTTTTACACTTCAGCTCCATACATATCTGTTGAAGAGGAAAATGATACAGAGATTTATTCTAGAGTAACACTTTTAAGCTCTAAAACATTGAATCGCATATGCTCTCAAAACAACCATAAATGTTCAAAATAAGTGAGAAACTGATGCAAATTTAACTTAAGTAAACGCTACTGTACAGTACTTATCGACTGGTTCTGTCTAAAATTGTCCACAACTGGAAGCAGCTTAAACATTAAATCTGGCATTTACTTGCTGAAGGATATCCTGGATCAAGAATCCCTACCTCAACTCTGCTTCCACATCTGGTTGCTCCTCTTCATGTCATCATGAAAAACTACACTGACTTATGCAAAGGCTGGGCATTTATCCATAAATGACCTGCGGTTCTCTACAAGAATATTCAAACTCATCATATGGAAGGATGTGCATGTGAAAGAGAAGATACCCAAAAAATCCTTGCCAAGCGACTGGGAAAGTAGAAAGTTAAGCTGTCAACGAATGTAACATGCGAGGAAGAGGAAGCTAATGCATCATTGAACAGAGGAGAGGCTACACTTCCAGCTCTGATGCGAACGGGCCTCCGTTTCTAACCACTCCAGTATTCGTAGGCCCTCTACAGAGTTCTGAAAGATAAAATGTTGTCACTTTTCACACCCTTCGCATAAAGATCAAGATGTTTCTTCTATTAAAAGAGATGTGAATGAAAGGCTGGCTGTCACTCCTGTCCTCCCGGAGTTATCAGAGATTCCTTTTCTTCAGAGACATCTGAGATATTTTCAGCCATGCTCTCCTTTCAGAGATCCCAAATGACTTCACAAAATTTGCAGTGATATCTGACCTTTCTGTCACTCTGTTATCAAGGATAACAATTTTCACTCTCTTCCCTTGCGGTTTTCTCAAAATTCACAGGTAAATACATTTATAATAGATATTTTTTGGTGTGTTAACCTTCTTATATAATCACCCTTTACATAATAGAGGTGAACAAGCTGGTGTAGTTAGGTAAAATGCAGTAAATGCTTTAAAAGACAGTTTTTGTTATCAAAACAGTAAAAGAAAAACTGTATGTTAATTAAAAAGCTTTTTACCACTACTTTGACATTAACACTACTTCCTCTTCTACAATTGGCAAGAAAAATGAATTCAATAATAATGTACATAACTTAAGCATCAATATATTAAGTAGTGGTAGCAGTAATACTTTTGGGATGACTGGATAATATAGGTGTGTGTTATGAGTTCTTACCTGAAGTGCAGTGAGAATGTTGGGTAGTGCTTGTCCATAAGTGTCGTGGCAGTGAACGGCTAGAGAGTTGCAAGGCACCTCCTTCATCACAGTTTGCAGCATCTTAAACATGGAATCTTGAGTACCAACACCGATGGTATCCCCCAGGGAAATCTCATAACAGCCCATTTCATATAACCTCTTTGCCACCTGAAAAATAGTAAAAATGCAGTAAAATGTTCTCATTGAAATAGCAGAGAATAAGCCTGTAAATTCTAGAAATTAAATGAGAAAACATGTAGGAGAAGGCCTGATTATAAAAATAGGTAGCAAACGTTGTGACCTTGACCAATGTAAGCCTTCAGTATACTGTGTTCAGTAGGCATACCTATTTTCCAGACTGAACATTTAGAAAACATAAAATAGAAATAAAGAAAGGTTAGTTTCACCTCAGCGACTTTGGAAGGCTCAATGTGTCCCTCATGGGGGCATCCGAGGGCACAGGACACATATCTGAAAGCGGATGAAAATTTAATATGTTCATTTAATATAACACTTGGTCACATTTTGGTGTGAATGACTGAAGACAGAAACCTAAACAACCACCATGGCTGGAGTAGTGATTCAGTGTAGCACAAAAAATTTCAACCTGTAAATTATTTGACTTCTGATCCTGAGATTTATTTGCGCATTCGCTGAAATAAAATTCAACAAACTAATTATTTCACCATTGCCTGTTGTTCTCAGGTAGAATAATTTAGCTTAACATTGCTCTGACATCTCAAAAAAGACAAAAGATTTACACAACAATAAATGATTTTGCTGTTGACCCAGCCTTCAAGTCTGTGTTTACACTAATATACTGTTGTTCTGTCATGTTTATCTTTTTTCACCTAAGAGGTTCAAGTAAACAAGCATTACAGCTGTGGTGACAAAGGCACAGCTGTATTCAGCAGTTTACTCTGTTTGCTTTACTTTAGTGTGCATGTAGACTTGTGGTTTACTAATGCATACTGGTGACCATCTGGGACTTTACTGAATTATGTGTATTCACCTATGTATAAAAATTGTTATATTTTTACTTGGAGTACAAAAATAAATATGATAATAAACTCAGTAAAACATTCGATGTGTGTTTTCACTCATTTTAAGTGACAATATCCAGAATACATACCCACGAACTGAGATGTGTCGCTCTTTGGCAGCGTTAATGACTTCCTCAAACCTCAGCATGCTTTCCTCAATAGAGCAGTTAATGTTTTTTTTACTGAAGGTTTCGGACGCCGACCCAAACACCGCCACTTCAGTAGCACCAGCTGCAACCTTAAAACAGGAACACTGTGTTGGAGTCACACAGGATTCTCTGGCAAAAATTAATGTTGTAACTCCACTTCACAAGCACAGGTAAAAAGTTATGGTTTAGCGTAGCGGCCATCATGCTGCTTACAGCATCCTGGAAGCCTTGAATGTTAGGTGTCAAAACGGGGTATTGAACATGAGGTGCTCTCTGGATTCCTCGTAATACATCAGTGTGGTCTGCCATCTAGATGAAGGGGGTGGGGGAGATATGTGATGTAGAAAAAAGACCTTTAACATCTTGTGATTATGTTTTTGAGAATTACTTTTACATGTCACATTTCCCAATACAACCAAAAAAACTAAACTAAACATGAGACATGCTCTTTTTCAGGAAGTGGTACAATTTAGAACACGGGAAGAAAATCTTCCAAACATTCTTTCCATCTGTGGGTGTAACAAAGATACTAAAGAAGGATATTTTCCATGCAGACAAGAAAGGGAGCCTAATAAATCACTCAGCATTCTTTTGCTTTGCACAAAGAAGAGCTATTACCTGCGGTACCCACTTTGAAGAGACAAAGCTGGTGGCCTCGATCACACGCAGGCCTGTTGCTGAGAGCATGTCTATCAGCTGGATTTTCACTCCTGTTGGAACATTTTCCTGGGGAGCAATGAAACTGAAACAACTCGTTCTGGATTTGATTCCACTCAGCATGGGAGGTACAACCAGCAGATATCTGGCAGATTTCTTTTGTTTTTGTTTTTTTTTTAATTTGGCTGCACTGCTTGCCAGTGACATTGATATCCATGTTCACATACTGTATTTTTCAGAATATTTTAAGTTCTCTTGAAATAATAACGTGGAAAATAGAATTATTTTTTGATCCGCTGCAATTTGTAAAACTGCAGGAGCAATCGGGAAATGATAAAGCAGTGCCGTTTTAAGCAGAGTAAATAAGTCGGAAGAAGTGTCGTCTTTCATATTCAGTTTCAAAGAAAATGTGAAGCATATGTCTTTGGCAGTTATGACACACAAACCCATATGTTATGAACTGTTTTATGTATCAGACACAGAAAAATGGGGGGTTTTCAGGGATGATCACAGATAGTAATACAAAACAAGTAGGCATATACATATAAATGAGATCCTTACTGAGTAGGGCCCATACCTTTTCATTTTGAAGTCCATCTCTTGGCCCAACTTCAACAATTTTAACAAACTCTGCATACTCATCTCCTCTAATGGTCTGGAAAAATATCAAAGAGAAACAGAGCAGAGAATAAAGAGAGCAATAACATTCAACAGGACACTGAACACAAGCACCCAGTCATCTTCTTGGCATGAGATGCTCCAGGACAAGTTATTTCTAACACGAACAACTCTCTGCCACATTGCCAGATGAAACCTAAGAAGAACACCATCACTAAGCCTGTCACGCCATTAGGATGCAAACTCATGAGATGTGTCAGAGAAAACTTTGGGAAGGGAGGTAAGGGTAACCCCACACAAACCACAAGACGTGAGCTGAAGATCAGGGTATTTTTCTGGTCTTGACCTCAAAATGCTAAGGAAAATTAAGGTCACTGTGGAATTTAAATGTAAAATCTCAACAGAGATTAAAGATGACAGATTTATATAACAAGATTTTTAGACTGACATTTATGAAAGCACCATGTAGCTCACCAAAAAACACTAATTGTTCTAATCGATGTTTGTCCACTAGGGAGCACAGAAACAAAACAAGCTAACAAATGTTGCAGCTTATTGAGGTGTTAAGCCATTGGGCTTAGCAGACATTTTCTTCTCTTATGTCTAGTGCACACAGAGCAACATTAGCCTGCACTGGAGCTGCTTTTCTGTTTATTTGCAGAATGTAAGTCCAACATATTGTTTTACTTGGAATGAATGATTATCATTCTTGTTAAAGTTTTATCTTTAAAAGTACAGTTGTATGTAAAAGCAGAACAAACCTTCAACTGAAGATGATCATTATTCAAGTAGCACGCTGCATCAGCCCTATCATTTGTGGCTGGTGCAGCCTCTCTGACATGAGAGAGTCACATGGCAGAACACGTGCAGCAAATTAGAAACAAGAACAACAACAAAAAAAGACATGCTCACCTTCTCCTCCAGCAGCCAGCGTCTCAGCCATGGGTAGTCCTGATTGAGATGCTCATAGCTCAGGCAGTGCTTGACTGTAGTGGGTATGTTACCCATCCAAATGGCTGTAGTTCAGCCTTGTGCACCTCTGTCTCCTCCGAAACCAGCCTGCACTCTGCACAGACTGATACAATTAATATAGCAAACTGAGGCTTCAGAACAGTATGCCGATGCTGCCTGAACAGATGGAATTAGAGGATGGCTGCATGTGGTGGAGGATGATTCAGCAGTTGCCATGGTAGCCACATCCCCAGTAGGGAGGAAATCCAAAAAGAGAGGGAGGGGGGGGGATGGTGTGAAGCACAGTGGCAAATGAGTTGATTTGGCAGATTACTGCTGCATGTTGGAGTGAGAATTCTGAGGACAGCTATAGCCTCATATCTGCATTGAAAAAGGATTGCAAGCAAGAAAAGAAGGAACAATAAGGAAAGAAGAGGATGCACAAATATTGTATTAACTGGCAGAGTACTGAGTGCTTTCTTCCCTTTGGAAGTATTTAAATGAGCTCTTACAGCTGCTGTTTTTTAAAAACCTGATTCAACAGTAAGATTAGATGCACATTTACCTCCCTGCTCTAGTGAATTGAAGGTTTCAGGGAAACAGGCTGCTTTGACTGATCTCCTGTGACCCAAGGGGTTTCCATTGCCAGACGTGCCACTGCTGCCAATGTCAACTGCATGGTGTAATAAAATCCCTTGTTAAGCCAAGGCAACATTTATCAGAGAAAGAGCCATTCTTCTGAACCCAGATGTTAACAATAGGAGGTTTAATGAAGCCCTAGCATTCAACCATCTCACCACACTAAACTACTCTGTGATGAGAGACCTCTGCTGTTCTCTTGGGGGAGGAGGGCGACTCAAATGATCAACCCTCAAAAAAGCTTTTTTTTTTGTAGTAGACTTGATGTCTATCAGTTGCCGCCCCTTAAAATTCAAAATCCCTTTTAATGTCTTGCCTCTGATCACTTGTTTATGGTCCTCTTAGGTGCAGACAAACAAGAAGTGTGGCAGCATTAATAGTTGAATTTTGAAGTAGCTTTCAAATCTAATTTTTTAACTTTAAACACATTTTATTTAGCTTTATACATTAATCATTACTGATTATTTTTTCTTTTTGCCATTTTTGCCAAAAATGAATAAAGGGTATTTTCTGTTGCAGTTATATTTGCCTGAAAATAACAGTTTATTCATTTACAGTAATTTAGTGATTTTAGTGGCTTTTTCCATCTCTGTTGTTTCAGTCAGCAATTACTACTTGTCTTAACCTTAACTGGCCTTTTAACATTTCTACTTTCAAGGAAAGTTGACAGTTATGGCTTATCTTGACAAATACCAGCTGCAATGGGCCACTTGAAAGAACTGAGCTTCAGGGGCTTTTCTGCTTTTAGGAGTCAATGTAATGCAGGTGAGTAGAAACTTTAAAGAGGAAGATTGGACGCTTTACAAAAAAATACCACTATAAAACAGCTCATCTAATAGAAAAAAAATACTCTTTTGTAAAACAGCAAAATACTAAAAGCAAAGACTAATATGTGAAGAATTTCTATATGGCTAGAATCATCATAATGCAATTAGCTGTTACTTACAAACTCCTTTATAAATAGTATCACTTTAGCAAGTTGATGCTGTAAATTTCAGGTTTTTTAGCGTGTATACAGCATGAAAAAAAAAAAAAACTGAGGCAACAGCGTTATCATCACACCACCATGCTGTCCATTTTGAGGACTCTCATCATTTGGCTGTCAAATCAAAAGGTGTTTTTATTTTTATTTCTATTTTTTTTTAATCACAACAGAATTAAAGATGTACTCAAACACTGTAACGGGAGATTAGGTGAATGATATATCTTGACAGAAGCAACAACATCTCTGCACTAGTCTGAAGGCTGTTTGTCTCCAGAGAACTATATATTTTACAAAAGAGGACTTTGGAGAACATACTGATGATAAAGGCCTCAAAATGTTAAAGGAAAAGCAAACAATGCAAATGTCACATCCATGTTTCTGAACCGGAAAATGTTACATACAAAAGAAAAGGACTATTCTCTTTTATGTCCTAAAAAAGAAACAGATGTGAAAAACACTTTGCTGAGTACAGGTTTCGGCAAGGCATGAAAGACATTTTAAGATCTCAAATATATACTGAAAACAAAGTGGGAGAAAGAAAACAGGAAACAGATTAAATCAATTTTTGTCCTCCATCCGTCTTCAATTTCTACATCATGGATTTAACTGAACTGTGACAAAATGAGAGTCCTGGTGCTGAGTGAATAGCACATTCTCCTGACCCTGAAATGAATAATCTTTCATACCTGAGGAAGATGGGAAGGGTTTGTTAGCTATATAATTAGAATAATTACACTGTACTACAGCATCAGACCATTTAATGGCATGTAATTTAAACTGAATTAAGTAGAAGGCATGCTGCACAAAAAGAGCAAAGTTTTGCTATATATTCTATACAGTATAATAGCCCTTCTTTTGTGTAAGGAAAGGCATCACCACTCCATCTTGTTTCTGATATATTCAACTATGTACCAAGACAAAGAATGACTACAACCACTTTTATAAAAACAGCAGCCTACCGTATAGTTTCTTCAGGAAGGATGGCTGCTCTGCAACTTTCCACAGCTCCCCTCAGAGACAGCATGTGTGTTAAAGATTAACCTCATAGCAATCACGCCACAGAGTGCCCTATGGCTTTTAGCCACAAAAGCCACTGATCTGCATGTTGTGATCAAGTGTCTACAAATGGTCATATATAGTACGGTTGATTTACAAAATACAACTTGTCCTGCTCTGCACATGCAGCTCCAGGTAAACCTTTGCCACTCTGTGCACTCACCTTTTTAGAATAATCAGCATTCGTCTCTTATTCATCGTTAGAGTTATCAAAAACGCTCAAGCCCTCACCATTTGGCTAATCACTCATTCTGATAATTCCACAATCTTCATCTTTTTCTTCTCAAAGGCACCAGTTAACACCACTTGGCCACAGATATATTTAAGCAGATGTTTCTAAGCAGCCTATCGTGCAGATTTTTATATTGTACCGTAGAGGACTTCACGGCTGGAAAACAACCCCAAATGGATCATAAAGCACAGAAACTTCCTTTGGTGTATCCATATCTGACCTGAGAGAAACTGGATTTCACAGCACAATTTTCAACAGCCACTATACACATGAGCTGGGTTAAGTGGTGGCTGTTGACATCTCTATTTGCTTTAGAAACTGGCACAGTAGCAGGTTTTGTTCATTATTTTTGTTGTGGTGTGTGAATATATCAAGTGCATTTGGGTCTTTAAAATACAAGAGCTGAGTTTTGGTAATGACACATTTTTTTCTACAAAACCCTGTTTTTATTTAACAAAAGAGGCACAAGTTCTCAGATGTTTATGGTTGTCAAAACATAATCGGCTGTATACGAATTTAGCTTCAACAAAAAATAGTCTGAGATTGACACAGCTGTGATTTGACACAGAAAGAATCTGATCAGGGAATAAACAAGTTAGATTTAGAATTTGACCAGACATCAACATCTGGAGGTATAAACACAGGGAAAACAAAGGAACTGAAGTCTGATGCATATAAAATACTTGACTGATGATACTGACACAATCGTACACTGTCAAGGTGAACTGGTGGACCAAATGCACAACGTGTCATCCTCCTAGTTTCCACCTTTCTTCTAATAATACCCTAAAATAATCTTTATCTGGCCCAAAATATTAGCTTAAATATCCATTCTTTATTTGAGAAGCACTTTGGTTTGACATCTATTCAATTTAAGAGCCCAAAAAAACAAAAACAAAGACATATAGATTCAGAGGACACAGAGGAGACTTAGTGGTATTTTTTACCAAAAAACCAAAAACAAACAAAAAACATTGTTGATACCTAGATTATAAATGCATTCCACCAGTTTTACATGCCAGTGTTACAATAAGTTTCTAATTAAAGGGTGGTCATTCCACCTGTTGGATTATGAGACTGGATGATTCACCACAATGATGACAATGTCTGTTTTTAGCTCTACACTGGACAACGTAATGTACAGTACCTGCCTCCAGCATTTGCTTCCTATGCACATTTGGACTGCAGAATAGCAAAAGCAACAGACTAGATCTCTTTCTGTAAAAGACCATTAAATACACTGTAGTCAGCTAGAGAAACATGGCAAATGTTTTTAACTATAGAAACATACTGTAAACTTTAAAATAGCTAATACTATACATCACGGCTATCATTTCTGAACACTTTTTATTCTTTGGACAGTTATGATGGTCGACTTGACCCTTTTCAGTTTACTGACTGTTTTGGGGTGTGTGAGGCTTTGTTGCTCTGACCCTGGGATTCCTGGTACATGTCCCAGTACTTCTAATGACACTGGGCTTCCCTTTATTGTAAGTGGCTATATGGCCACACTTCCTTCTATGATGCTATACCATTGTGTTTACATTGCTACAACACATCACAGACCGATGGTTTTGCTCATCATAAAGGTAGGTCGCACACATCCACACTGTAATGTTGAGAGCTCAGTGTCCAGAGTGAGTTAACATAAAAAACTGGCTTAAAGGCTGAGTCAGAAACCTGAGCCTCCTCCTTGATCTCAGATTTTCTTTGTTAGCTCTCTCTCTCTCTCTCTCTCTCTCACACACACACACACACACACACACACACACACACACACCTATGTCACATTTCTAAATCACGTCTGGCGTCTGTTATAATTATGATAGTGGAACAGTTGATGCTGTTAATGTAAAATAAAGACAGTTATATTTTAATGAGTAGTATTATTGTAGTTTTTGCTCTAATATTATTTGAAGCCAGCCTCTGCCATCAAAGTGACTCTAGTTACATTCACTGTGTTACTTTTGTGGTTGAAATATAATTATAACAAAATTTAAGTACTAATATTTGCCTCTGCCATCAAAGTGACTCTTGTTACATTCACTGTGTTACTTTTGTGGTTGAAATATAATTATAACAAAATTTAAGTACTAATATTTTTCCTAGTTGTTTCAGTTATTCTGTCATTTTAATTGTTATTTAAAAATCAAATATTGTGGTTAATCATAGATGAGACTGATATCTGATGAAACTGACTAATGAGACTGATCTGAACATTCCCTACAATTTAATTAGCTGCTCTGAGAAAGGCTTGGTATTGCACCTATGGTACATGGCTGAACTGAACTTTCAAATTCAAGCAGACAAAAACTAAATTTGAGCAGAAAAGGTCTTTTTTATACTATATGAATTTTGCTGGAAAAAGATTAATGCCATGTACTGTACCAACAAAACTCTGTGATTAAACTGTATGTACAGGACAAACAGTTTAGAGTGTATTTAATCTTTAAACCTTTGGACATACAAAAAGGATTTAAATACAATCCAAAAGCCACTGAATAAAGAGGTTTTAACAGTAAACAATGTGCTATTGTCTTGCTGAGCTTTTACTGAGACACAGTGACAATTGCTCTGCTGCTGAGCCTCAGTCGACACTGTAAACATAACTTAAGACCAATAATTGTCTTGGCTCCTACAGTGATGATTAACTCAAGAGTCAGATCTTTAAATTTAAAGAACTGAAGAATTATTTGAACTTTCTCTGTCCCCTCTAAAAATAAATGTATGTAAATCCTTTCTGCAGAGTCATGTTTAAATGTAGTTTATTTATTAAATTGGTTCAGACAAGTATATCTAAACAGTATTAATTGATGAAATGTACCTTTCTCATACATTTTAATTTGGTCAAATCCATAGTAAATGGCAAGATGTCAAACTCCAGAAACTATATAAATGCACAGGTGCTGCCTCTAGTAGTAATGGGAAGTGGCAGTTGAGTTCACTCTGTTGTATCGCTCACTTGGGGAGCTAATGTGCATGTGAATAACAAGCAAACATAAGCGTATTCCTGCGTTGCCCTCTGTGAGGACACATTCCTCACTACAGCGTTTTCATACCAAACAACATGTAAAAATGTGACCCATGTGGTCTCCCTTTTCAGGAGGCACTGATTGAGCTGTATGCAAGTCACAGCCCACCCACAGAATACCAATAAGGAGAACCATATGTGAGGAGATGAACTGGGTAAACTGCACAACATTTTTCTATTAGATACAGTTTCACTTACCTTGTGGAGGGGCTGCAAGGTGACACTCTGAAAATAAACTTTGAGCCACAAAAAGCTTAACAGAGGGTAAATCAATAAAACACTGAATTAATAAACCAAATCAACAAGTTGTGTTAGACTGAGTGAATTGTGATCAGCATCATGTCAATCACCTAACCTGCTTGCAACAGAATCAGCTGTACCAGTAAGTGAGCATACCAATGATTTACATGCAACTAGAAGTGCACATGTACAGTTACGCTACCTGACCTGTTAAACTCTTAAGCCTGTGAACAAATGTTTAGTTTCACAGTTTATGCACCCATAAATTGTGCAAAATTGGACTTGTCTTTCAAGGGCCACTGACAACATTTGATTTTCATTTCAAATATAAATGTTCTCATTCAGAACAGTTGTTTACAAAATGAATAACTACTGAAAATACGTTGAAAACATTTTTAAATAAATCATTTTACAATTTATTCAAGGCCAGGAAACACTGAAGAGGTTTGGGAGCCATTAGTGCACACATATGTTAAAAACATGGACTTTTTTTTTTCTCTGACTCGCCCAGACATAATAAGGAAAAGATGTACTGCCACTTTAAAAGTCACACCTGTACAATTGTATCCAATTCAGTGCAACACTTCCACCTTAACATCTGTAACAGTAAACTGTAACATTTTGAGCTTCATAAACACAGATGTTAAGGTGGAAGTGTTGCATTGAAGTGCATAGAATTGTACAGGTGTACCTAATAAAGTGGCCAGGCAGTGTACATTTCCTGTTCAGTATTTCAAAATTGTTTGTTTGTTGGATGCTTTCACATACTTGCACTGACTGCTGCTGATTATCTGGCATTACTTGGAGTCTTAGAAGTTTATAGACATTTTAATGTGGATGGCTGAGGCATAACGCCACTATTTTAATAAGTGCTGGAAAAATAAAACAGTCTGAAAAACAAGAACAGGCTGTGATTTAATCTGTACTGCTCATATTGTTAGTGGACATCTCTGAGGGGCCTCCAGCATTTCTGTTGGTGGTCTGACAAGATCAGTGGCTTATTACATTAGGCTTTTGTTTTTGTTTTGCAGTACTCGTCTGAGTATTTCCTGAAGATGATGGTTTAGATAAAAATGATCTCAATTATCAAGCATTTGTGATTAAACCATGTTTGCAACAGAGGAAAGCAGCCTGTCTGATCCTGCCAAGGGTTTCAAGATCATGTCTCCTCACTTGATATATCATATTCGCTGAACAAAACATGCTATTAACAGCCACTCACATGGACACGTCTGTTTTCACAATTCGGTTCATAGAATAAACATACTGGTGGAAAACGCTCAATATCAGCACCTGGAAACATGGCCTGACATTATGTAACTGTGTTTATGTAAAGCTAGCAGTATGTTGTCAGACATACTATGAACCTGACAGCATGACGCATGACTTATTCACAAGAACCCCTTCATGAAAAGTAAACTGCCATGGGTTGTGACCTTCTTCCAGCTCATTTCAGAAGTGGCCACTGGAAATGCTGATCTGATCAATGTCGAAGCACCTTTGACTCACTGCAGGCTGTTTTTGACCATGGGGGTCTCAGAGGGGTAGGGACCGCTATATTAACCTGCCATGAGTATGGCAGTTGTTACCATTTCCTTTCATGTGGCGAGGAGGCTGCTGCAGAGAGGGCTGTGTAGTTTTCGAGAACTTGAATAGGAGCTCATTCATAGCAGCTCCAGTGTTACAGAAAAGGAAGAAATGTAGTTGAATTGGAAAGAATCTCCAATATTAAACACTAGATGGGATTGTGAAGTGCTAGGAGTAATCATGCCAGGCA
>NW_018127940.1:250753-293102 GCF_001952655.1 Monopterus albus
CAGGAATGCAAACCGCCCCTAAAGCCAAGAGTTAAGTTAGCAGGTGGCCTCTTCTATTCACCAAATGTCAACACTCCTTTTAGATGGAGCCCACATAACATCTGGGCAGGCTAGCCACTGCTTTTAATTAAGTGAAATACAGTCACTCAATGTTCTGCCATGTCAGAGAAAAAAATGCTATAAAATTGGGAGGGTGGGAGTAGAAGAAGTGCAACAGTACATATCCTGTGTTCAGTGAAGGTCAACACAGTTGTGTAAATAAATATTAATCCTTAACTTAATCCCTACATTTCTCAGGCCATTGAAAATCCCTGTGTAACCAGAGAATCTCTCTGGAAATAACATGTTCTCTCACACTTTTGTGGAAGATGTGCTTATTCTGAATGAGGAAGAAAGGAAACACCATATGTTTAGTTTAGGTTATGGTTTCAGAGCAGATGGCAACAACCAAAAATATGAGTGTACAGATTGCAAGCAAGTAGAGCCGTGCATACACATGACCTAAATTGTGTGATGGATGGTATCTTTCCCCCATAATCTTTCTCTGCTGGAAGCCTCATGATAATCACCCTTTTGGGCTGGCTTCGGAGGTCAGCGCACTACTTTACTTCCAGCACTGTACCATTAGCATTCCCACTCTCCAAGAGCATGTCAACAGGCTCTGTGGGTGGACCCCTAGTTTATATCATACTTGTCAAACATTTATAAATCTGAGATGGTAGTTCGGCGACAGTGTTCCACAGGACTCCAAACAGAAATACAAATGGACAACTTGAATTTGAAAGGGCTTGATGACTTGCAGCTGGAGGAGGGGAACAAGCTCCAAGATGAAATACATTTCTGCATAAAGTTTAGGGTGATAAATGGAGCAAGAAAAGCTGTAGGGTTAAGTAAAGGCAAAGCAAAAGATAAGCGTTTTCAAGTGGTACATTTATTAAAATACACAACACTCTACATTAAGATACATTTTCCCCAAACACAGACTAGAATTAGTGTGGAACAAAGACATTTGCAGCTATGACAAAGTCAAAAGAGAAACAAGCAACTGTGTTTGTGAAAGAGATTTACATAAACACTGTGTAAAAATGCCATAATTTGTAAAGCAGTTTCAAGTGAACCCTCAGCAAAACAGGAGTTTCATTCCAGACTGACACAACCCCTTTCTGAGAACACACTCTCTTATCAAACACAAGAAAAGCTAGCAAGCTGGAGATAGTGGAACGGTATCAGTGCTGAAAGACGGTGACAGTTTGAAAACATAGTAGCTTTGGGCAATTTGTTTTATATTAGTGAATATTATTTTCTACAGTGATTCAATTAAAATGTTCCCAACAGCCTGATGAATTTGTGATGTTAGTTCTAATAATAATATCATTTTGAGACCTCAAATTTGTGATGCTGCATTTGGTGACATCATTCTGTCAGTTAGTCATTGTGGTCCACTATTGGTCCATTACAGAAAGAGAAAAATAATAAATTAGCATTGTAGACAAAGCACATACTTAAGTATATTTCTGCATAGCTCAGTGAGAGGTTATATCACATTTTATATCAGAAAAGGAGGAAAAAGATGAATGATGTATCATGATGGCTCCAGTGAATAGTTTACTCAGAAAGATGTCATACAGATGCAACTATAAGGGAGTATATGCCAATGGACACAAAAGTCAACCAATAACTGACTTAAAGTAAAATGAACATTTTGTCCTACTCATTTAAATATCACTATATTCAGTGCGATTTATTAAAACAAAACAAAATAAATTAGGTAATAAAACTTTATATACATAATACTGTACATCATATCACCCCTGTAGCAGATGTGCCAGATATCATAAATTAAAATTATTCTGGCCACTAATGACAACCACAGGACCTAACGACCATATTTCTATATTTTTTGAGGATAACATTTGAGCTGTCATCAAAGTAAAGTACTGATATTGCGTTCAGTTTAGTCGGGGCACAGCATGGCTTTGGCACATTGTCAGGAAACATTAAATGGACCTATAAATAAAACACAAAGTAGTTTTAAAGGAGGATGATTACAACTACTAAGAACTTTATATTTTATTGTAGTACCCATATGCAATGCATGCTAAATAATACTTACCAGGGTTTGCACAATTGCATGATTTGTTGCATTCATGTGTGCGTTGAGCGGAAATGAACATTCACCATCACAGTAAAAAGCAGCATAGCCCTCGGGTGCAATGATCCAGTCCTAGAAGACAATTAGCTTTCTTTATATATGACAGAGGGTGTTTTCTCCCATATAATCAGAATAAAAAAATGTGACCATCACTGTTTTATTACCATGTGTTACTTCTATCAATGTTTCATGCATAATTTTATCTTACCTGCCAACCCAAGTCCCGAAAGCTGACGTAAAGTTCATGCTTCTTGCAGGCTTGTTTCTGTTCACTGGTGTTATAATCTGAAAAATAAGGTTACTTATTGCAATATAAATAACTTTATATCTAGCTGATCCCTTACTGTAGGAAGGTTAGTAGTAAATTTAAAGTAGATGGCTATAAAACTCATGGACAAATACACTAAAACCACACTAGTACAAATATAAACATATTTAACAATTTAAGTACATGAGAGCATAGAGCACCGTTGATCACTACAGTAACATGATGCTCGAAAATGTTTAATAATTAACAAACACTGGCTACACTATACCAAATTTATCACTATTGGACTAACAGATGTTGAGAAGCTGTAATCTTGCAGGTGGAGGCTCAACAAGGTCATCCTGCAGATAGCACACTGCAGTACAGATAGGCATGTTTCTTTTATACAAGCTGCAATAATGAGCTGGTGGTCAAACCATGAGTTTTATGGCACTGGCCTGTAATTGTGGCAATACCAGACTGCAGACAATTACATTGTTTAGTCTGACAGAACAATGGTCAGGGTGGTAGCAGGGCAAAAAGATGTGTTTAAAATGTGTCTAATCCAGACACCTGCTGTGTATAGGGTGAATGAGAATGTAAGAAGGTATCACAGCATCTTCACTACATCATGTAAGTGCACCTACCCCCAGTTTTCGGCGCCCTAGATGATTCCTGTTGATTAGTAGATTTATGACGATTATGGTTCTTTTTTTTCCCACCAGCGGCTCTGACTGAGCGAAGCAACACTCCACTGGCCTTGAAGAAAGCAACCAGGAACGGCTGCTTGGACTGGGGCCCGTTCCTTCCAATGATTCCAGCAGATTTTATGTTGATACTTCGTCCTTTAAAGGACAGCAGGTAAGTAAAACGTTCAAAAGAAAACAAAAGAAAGGGGTCATTTTAACATTTTATGGCTGTTTTCAAGGCAAGCAGGTCAAGTAACAGTACAAATGTTAAATTCAGACAAAGAAAAACTGAGCTTCACTTGCCATCTGTAGTTTCCACACAGAGCTGTAGACCCAAGTTCTGCTGTGGGTTCATCACCCAGTGGTTACTGGTGGCTGTGATATCAAACACGAGCCAGCCCCCGTCGGACGCCTGAACATCTTTGGAATCGAGCAAGAATGTCTCTGCATCCCTGAAGGTAAGAGAAAACAATGAAACAAATATCTGTGTTAAATAAACCACAGTTAACAACGGTGCACACTCAAACAGCCAGCACACCCATGAAAGCAGCGCAAAAAGGAAAGCAGGTCCTTCTTTAAGTGGATCCAAGAAGTCTTAACCAGTTAGACTGGAACAGATAAACACAGTATCACTGACTGATCAAGAATGGATGCTTTAGCCCAAACTGTGTAGCAGAAGCCAAAATGAGAGTGGCTTTTATGAGCTTTTCATCTCTTTATACTTTTGAAACTAAACTCCCTTCTCTAAAAAGGCTCTTGATATTTAACACTGGGGAGTTGCTGTGTAAAATTCACTGGTGTGTTTTATGAGTTGTGTGGTAAAACATGTTTCAACTAGATTTCACCTTTTTGATGGAGTTATGTACCATCATCATATCAACCCTTGTGTACAGTAATTTTAACATGAGCCTGACATAAGGCATCAGTCAGCTCTTTGTTGAAAAAGGCCCACTTTGCAATTTGCATATGATTCCTTTCAAGTGACAGACTGGATAAGGCTGGGCCTGTTCAGGTTTTATGGTCTGAAAGAACCAAGTTTTTCCACGTGACCTCAATAGTTCAGGAAATATTCCCGTGTTTGTTACAGGTGTCCTCATGTGGAATGCCACATGAGGTCGATTCTTATGAGGGATATGCTGCCACACCTCCTATCATAAGTTAGCTTGTGTAGGTAATAATTCCTCTTTTAAAACTGTTTAAAAGTTTCCTGCTAACTATGTTCATATGCCACTATTCTTTATTAGCAATTTATGCTCAGTAGCAAAGTTCAGGTAGTGGCAGCGATATGAAACAGCATGTTTTTTAAGAGGTTGTTGGTTTAGTATTATTTTGTTCTGTTTCTCCAGTTCACAGCTAGTGGCAATACATTATACAAAATATATATTTAAAAAACCCTGAGCAAACTGTCTAACTATAAACCTACTATTTTCTAAGAATAAGTGTGTGAAAACTTAAACTGAACTGTTTTCCCCTTTAAGATGGTCCATTGACTTGGACCTTTTCAAAGCCCAGGGGGGCCATATCTCCCCTTCAATCACCCACACACATTTTTGGCAAGCAAATGTGGGCCCACTTTTAAGTACACCCGTGTGTATTCAGCTATGTCATGGTTTAAACTTCCGGGATATTGTTAAGGGAGCCAGGTGGTGGGCATAACAGTGACCACGGGAGCACCCGAGGGAGCCCCCTCCCCCTAATATGGCCCGCATGGTTTCATCTGGGACGCAGCCAGCTTGGCAGGCAACACAGGATGAGTGATAAGTGATGGACCTTCCAAGCTTCATAAGTGGCCAACTTGCTAATGGAGTTCTCTTTATCCAAGAACTATATCTGTAAGACAGACATGGTGCGAATGAAGGAGAACAGAGTTGGAGATATGAGGACGTTCTGTGCGAGTGGAAAGTTTCAAATGTGGAAGACAATAGCTGTTGGACTATTAGACCCTTTTTTAAAACTCTGATATACAATTTGCACTTGTGATCAAAGTCCAACTTAAGTGGCAGCTAGTTTTGTTTCCTTTCCTCCAATTTACAGTTGCAAACAGGATCATGTTTGCTGTCTGCTTTGTGTTTCACAGCATTTCAAATAACTGCATACAGGCTTGATGCAAGTCCTTAGCCTAGAGTATATTGTTTTTTTGTCTGGGACTGACTGATTATATGAGGCCAGGTTAATTTTCTGTTAGATATCAAAGCTTAGCCTCTGTTTATACAGTACAGTACATTATGCCCCTAAAATATCCTTTAATCACTGGTGCAAGAAGTATTGAGAATTCTACTTGAGAAAAAGCAACAATTTCATGCTATAAAAATACTCAAAAGTAAGTCTTGAAATGATATTTCTAAGTAGAATTACAAAGTCCTTAACAAAATGTACATAATATATCAAAGGTAAAAGAAGTGCTACATTATATTACTGAACTAAAATTACTTATCAGAAAGCAACATTTTTATGTTTAAGCAGGTTAAAATAAATCTATTTTAACAATTTTATATATTTTTGGTAGTTTAATCTATAAAAGTTCACAGTTTTGTGTAAGCTGGCCATATGTTTTACAGGCAAAATATGAATTTGCAAGGAAACAACTAACTATACTTCAGGTAAATAAGTAACATTGTTTTGAGTAGAAGACAATGTACTATAGCAGAAAATGGAAATGCTTAAGTAAAAAGCAATAGTACTGAAGTACAGTACTTGAGTAAATGTACTTAGTTGCAGTGCAGCACTGCCATTAAGGTCTGACTGATTTGGTACTTACTTGTTTTGATATTCCTTCATGACTTGATATATAGTAACCTTCAGAGTTATATTGTCGTAGCGGACATGACTGCGGTCCTTATAGATCCGAAACTCTGCAGCGGTCACCGCCTCTCCATCTGGGATCTGAGTCAAATCAAAACGGAACTCCTTGTAGTGTCTTCGTTGGTGTGAAAATTCTTTATCTTTCTCCACTGGAAAAGAAAATATTTCACAATGAATTTCATTTTTACTGGCAGCAAGGTTAGTACTGATCAAAAAATACGCCTTCGCCAGAAAATATGCCAGCATTAATGCACAGAAAATGAGTAATTTATTGCATCTTCCTTTACCTTCTAGGTCCAATCCAAACATTTTGACTACCAACAAAAGCACTTTCCAGTTCATTAAATCAGTCAACTGAATACAGGTAGCAGCTCTGAGACAGGCCCTCTACTGTGTACCCAACTGCATTCTCTGACCATGATGAATGGGCTGTCAGTTAAGAAAAACAGGCTGATTTCAATTAAAGACACTTTTGTCTGCTCCTCAAGTGAGAGAAAAGACCAGACAGAATCCTTGAATGTCATGCAGACATCTCTGACCTTAAACCGACCTCCTGTAGGTTTCATACAATGTACTAATGTCCCTTAACCTTTAAAACTAGATATTATCACTAGAATTAGTCATGTAAAATAACTTTTTAGGCTTGTAATATTTGAAAACGCATAGGATGTGATTGTTTTATATTTTGCTGCATGGAAACACAGCATATAACAGATGAATGTTGCTGCATTTTGCAAAATAAAGGCCGTGTTCATCAGCATTAACAACATGGTAAACATACTTCGCTGATACTTAAAAGTGACTGCCAACTGTCTCACCCCCTGCCTGGCAGCAGAAAAGAGGCATGTGGCTGAGGTCAGAGGATTTTCTGACTTTGTGATGAAATCATTTAGTGCGTTTCCCTGACATTTTATCTAGAGAGAATGCCTGTGACTGCTTAGCACAAACAGGTCAGAGGACAAGTCTGACTTTTACCCACTGAGCTTGTTCCATTTTATTAGACACAGGCAGTAATCTGAGGCAGAAATACACTGAGGGCACAAGTCATTTAACTTTCAAACAGCATTTAACTTCCAAATAGCTAAAGATTAAACAACCCCACCTAAGGCACAGCCATGTGCATTCTTGATGTGTTGCATATTATTTGGATTAGGTGCATTCTAGCAAGATGTTATTCATATTTTGTTAATAGGATTAATAAATAACTGGTGTATTTGTCACATTACATCTGTAGGCCTACTCCTCCTGCATTGGGATTTTTAATAGCTGACTTCTTACTTGTACATTGAAAGTTTGTAGAAATGCCACATACTGTAGACGTTTCTAAAACAGTTGAGGTCAGTAGCTATATTTGAGTGTACTGTAATAAAGACAGAGGCCCATTGAACACCTCCCTGACAGTCCCCAGAAGGAGAGCAGTTTTCAAGGCTGACAGTGTACATGCCCTGGTACAGTGGTAAGTGGAAACAGATGGGCTCAGGCCAAAGTGAGGGATTATACTTCCAAGCACTCAACAATAATTCACATGCTCTATATGTAAGAAAAGAAGTCTTAGCAATACAGTTCTGACAGTTTCGTCATTTTAAAAATCATTAATTTAGGATTGTGCTGCATCATTGCTTCCTCATATTCTACTTTTGAGTAACTATTCATGCACTATACCTAATATAATTCTCATTGCTCTATTATCATTGGTAGGCCTATTAATTTCTATATACAGTAGCACTATATGGAGAATAGGGCAGCTGCTTTCTCTTAGTGAAAGAAGCTCAATAAATTCAGCCATTGGTCAATATCACTCCCATTTTACCAAAAGGAAATAATTTAGACCAATTTTCTCAAGGTCAGACAGTCATTTGATAAGCTGCTGTGAACTGCAGGGTTAAGAGTGTGGGCTACTGAACATCAGCTGCTTTAATAGAGAGAAGTACAAATCGATAAAGTCTGAATGCTTTTCTGGTGATTCATTCTGATAAATACAAAGCATTTCACACACCTTCTGAGGCCAGATAATGACTGACATCGAAAAATGTGGAGTACTACTGGTATCTTCACATTTAAAAAGCAGCCTCTAAATGATACTGAGAAGATGTCACAAAATCTAACTTAGATACTAAAGTTTTTATAGGACAGCATAGCTGAGATTAGGCTAATCTACTGACTATGTGTCACACTACTCAATTTACTAAAGGGAGGAAACTGCTACATTCATTTGTATAGGTCTATCTTCAAATACAAGGATGAAAGATGGCTTTCATGATGGATTATCTCCTTGTATTTCCTTCTTTATAGATGCTGAGAAATTATCATCTCAGCCTGCTAAATATTAGGCTTTTCACCAAGTAAAACTAAAATAAAAATAATAACATTAATAGGCTACAAGTGATCCCCTTTAATCGTTATTAGTTTCATTTACAAATGGGGGAGAAAGACAAACGTGAGTCAGATTGTTTTCTTTGACATGTGGATTTTGTATCAGTGTTAATAAATCTTAATGAAATCAGGATTTGCCTGCACCTAATTTAGGTTCGTGACTTTTTGATTTAATGGCCCAAAAGCTGGAGACAAATAAGCCCACTTTAATCCCACTTACCTAAATTGACAAAACTCATAACCATGTCGGCGTCGTTGAGAAAGTTGGTTTCGTGCGCCGAGGTGAGCGCGGGGCTGTGGCCCAACAGAGGGGCCGCTCGGTAAGGCTGCGCCAGGCGCGAGTACCCGACATGCTGGGGGCTGTAGTAACCTTGCCTGGAGTGCCCTTGGGCCTTGGCACTGAAGCTCTTCCCCGCATCCTGCTGCAACCTCTCCTCCTCCACGGCCATGGCGTTGTACAGGTCGAGCATGAACAGTGGGGCGGAGGACGCCTGCTTCCCGGGAGAGAAGGGCCTCGGACGGTGAGGCAAGCCCAGGATGGAGAGGATCTCTCTCTGGATCTCTCGGCGCTCGTGATTGCGCAACCTCCTGTAAATAAAACTGGAGTGCACATGGTTGTCACTTAACCCGCAATGAGCGTAGGACAGAAAACTCAAACAGCTCCACGCAAGTCCGAGAGCTGCGCGGAACAAAGGTGTACGCGCTGTCATCTTGACAAATAGCTCACTCTGGGGTGCCAAGATGAACTACATCGCACTCTGTGGGAAAAATAAAACAATTTGATCGCTACCAATACGGAATCATAAACTTTCCATATTAGCCAGAGGCACCACAACTTTCACGGGGGTTTATTGGCCAGCCTTTTGGGGTTTTACCGGTTCTACGCTTCTACAAATGAGAAAAGTCAAGACAAGTCTGCAGAGAAGTGGTCGCTCCTCTCGTGTGCGCAAAGCTCCTCTAGTATTTAGTCCTTCGGGGTCCATCCAAAGTCTCTGCCACATCAAGTATTTATGGAGTTGTGGCCCTCACCTTATTTCTCTGAGATGGAAAAAAAACCTTGTAGGTACGCCCATAACATCGGAGGATAACCAGGAGTTTCCAGAAAATGAAATCTGTCGAACGGTGTCATACACAGAAGAACACTCGACTCATGCCCTGACTTATCCCCCTGTGAGACTGTACTGGGGCTAGTTGCCCTCTGAGTCCATCCCACACTCAACTTTTGTTTTTGCACCCACCTCCTAGCGGCCTCAATAAAACTTCAGCCCAGCTCCATGATGAATGTGACCGCTCAGGAGTGTAAAAGGAGACACTTGAAATCCGAGAGCCGGTCTTAACGAGTGAAAGAATAATGACAGAACCTTTTAATCACCTCAAGTTATTGAAATCCGCTTGTTTATAAGAGAGGACTCCAGCTGCATTCACCGACAACAAGGATCCCGTTATTATACGGCATGGGCTTAAACATGATCCACTGAGGTTCTGTAAAAAGATGGTTTTATTAAATACACCAAGAAACAATTGGGCCAGCCAGCGCTGCACCTAAAATGATACAGCAGTATAATCGTTATTACAATATAGTAACACACAGGGGAATAGATACAAATACCACAAAGGATACTGTAAACAACATTACAAACCACAGAGTCACAGCAGGACTCTATATGCTATCATCATATTAACCTATATAAATTCCATAAAGAGCAAAAGCTGACTTTGACTAGGCTATAAAAATGACTTTGGAGGGAATAGCCTTAATGTTGAAAGCTGTGTTAGAGGATCACTAAGTAATCAACATGTTGAAGTAAGCTGGGATAATTACAAACATAAATAATAAGAGGTTTCCATGTGATTAGAGCATACTGTCCAAAATGACAAGGAAACTCCTACTGTACTTAGGCTAGAAGTCCCGGACATGCTGTGTATTGCCACATAGCACCATCTAGTGTACAACTCCACTACACAACACAAATTGTTATTTGTGATGTTGCTCTGGCACACACACACACATAAGGACACACACCTACAGAAGCTTCCTGCAAAGCTGCATCCTCAGAAGAAGGCCCGGGTGATCACATTTCATCCATTTTTAATGCTAGAGTCAAAATGGTAACACCTCACAGCAAGTTCCTGCCACAAATTTCCAGAAGAAAGGTGAGAACTCTGATGTGATGGTGTTCTGAAATAAACTTGAAGCTTAGAGCTCAAAGCATAGAACAAATTAAAATCACAAATCAGTAAAAAAAAAAAAAAGATTCATTCAAAAAATCACCTTAACACAAAATAACAAAATTATAAAGCTGTTCACTGCTCAAATACACAATAATGACTTTTATAAATAACAATACAAGACCTGCTACAGTAATAAAACAGAAGTAAAAATGCCATTATATTGTTAGATGATCAAACTTTAAACATTTTACCTCCTAATTACATACGGATGAATGAATTAAACTCAGCTTTGCACTGAATGTGTACATTTCTGACATAATTTATGGTGAAAGGATTCACTGAGCATTGAATCTATAGATTATATCGCAGAAGATGTGTTTGTTAAATTGAACATAGCACCTAGTCAGTGAAAATATAGAGAAAGACATGCAACAAAGCAACACCAGGGAGCAATATGGGGAACTATACCAGCCATACTGCCCAGAGAGCAATTTGGACGTACTGTACGTACTATAGTAAGAGTTCAAGGTGCTGAAATGAGAGGTATTAAATAGAGCCAATTGTTAATTCTTTTAACATCGCTACACACAAAACACCAAAAGAGAAAATGTGGCTGTCTGAGATCACAAAAAAAGCATTCGAAGAGGTCTGTTTTGTTTCCACAACAGAGAGAAACTGTAAAGATGCAAGCTCCCTGAGAATGGCTGTTTGTTCCACATGGTGCCTGCAGTGGCGCTGCATTACATCAATAGTTTGGCCCTTTGCTGTAAGGACCCTGCCTCATCATGCTACCATAGCACATGGATGGATCACACACCCCAGGCTGGCCAGGGATGCCAGGATGACCACTTTTACCCTCTGCTCCATTTAGGCCAGGGGGGCCAGGCTTACCTGGAGGCCCTTGTTTACTGTACCCTGGGGGGCCCATTGGGCCTGCGGAGAAGAAAATACTAAGTCATGCATAGCCCAAAGGAAGAGCACACAGTATCAATCAAAATAAAAGTCTTTTTAAGTACCTCAGAAGTACATTTTTTTGTAAGTTCAGTGAAAGTGAATAGTTAGTCACTGTATTTACCTTGAGGCCCAGGTGGCCCTTGGTCTCCAGTGGTGGTTCGGCCAGGGCTCCCCTTCTCACCCTTCTCACCTGTGAAACCTGGATCTCCTGCAAAAAGTGTCCTTGTTAAAGCATCCTGCAAAACAGTTTTAGTAACTTACTGTTGATTTGATGGTGGTTTTACCTTTGAGCCCGTTAATACCAGGGCGTCCTGGCCGACCCAGGTGGCCTGGCTGTCCCCTTAAGCCATTAAGTCCAGGAAGACCCCTGAGCCCTTGGGGCCCTGTTGGACCTGGAGGCCCAGGAGATCCAGGTTGGCTTTGGCATCTGGTGCAGCTACTCTGCTGGTTGCTCAGCAACAATAAAGGCATCTCAGCTAGGATGATTGACAATGAAAAGGTTTCAGATGTGTGACGAAAACACACAGCAACACACCATCAGTCAGTCCATAACAATACTCACACTGAAGAATCTCTCTGCAAATTTGTCGAATGTGATTGTCTGATATTTCACTTGCCTGAAATGAAAAGTAATAGGTCATATGTAGCTCTTCTTTATGTTCATTGATATCAGACCTAATGTCAGTAACAACAGTATCAACAGTAAAAATCAAGGTGCATCGCACATACAGATCTTCTCTCAGGTCCAGGTGGGCCAGGAGGGCCGATGTCCCCCTGCAGGCCTCGGGGACCAGGTGGGCCTGACTGACCCGGCTGTCCAGGCCGCCCCATTTGACCCTCTTGACCTCTCGACCCCGGATCCCCTGCTGTCCCTTTCTGGCAAGGACATCACCCCAGAGTTGTTAATGCATACAGTAATTCAGGCTGGATGAACATACAGTAATTAATGCTTTCAACTTAACATACCTCTCCTTTTAGTCCCATTGGACCCATCGAACCCTGTCGGTCAAAGTTAGAATAAGTCATTAAAAACTACAATAGAAATTATTCAGAAAGCAATCTAACAGTAATCCTCAACTACTGGTTTTTAATAATAGAACATCTGCATTTGTATCAAATACAAACTGCAGAATGACAGGCATTCACAGTGGTGTTATGCCCAGTTAGTTATCATGTTGCTATAGCAGCACTTTTAGGTAGGATGCTTTGATGGATGAGTGTTTTATCAAAATTTGGTTGCAGTTGCACAATGCGTTCAAGAATTATGGCAATTCATGTCCACTAGCCTTTAAGAACATAGCAGGTTATAGGAGGGTATGGAGCATCAAAAAAAGTTCAAAAACAAATGTACCAAATTTCAAGAAAGGCGTATGAACTTTTAAAAAATTACTGGAAAAAAAAGTCACATAAAGTGGGTGTGGCCTATATGGAGAAATTATAAATGTACTAGACCAGTGGATCAGGGAAAACAAGAATTTTGCATCTAAGCCCATTAGCTTAGGAGATTTAAGTGGAAATTTAAAGTGTTCCATAAACTACCACATGGTGGCGCCATCAACTCCAAATACTAAAAATAATTTAGTATTTGGTCCAACATATGGTTAAAATCTGTTTTCCAGTATTTAGGTAATCTATTTAAGCTATTTAACAGACAAATGAACAGAGAACATCCTTGGTGGAGGTAATAAATATAGTGACTGTTGAATTTATTGCCTAAATTTAGTTGAATCTCATTCACTTCAGTCAGTATTTTGGAACAACTTTAGACAGGGGGACATCACTGCTCCAAAATACATTTCTGAATCTTTTCTTCTCTTAAAATAGAATTCTGCACATGACTAAAGTAAAGCAGGGCCCTTATATTAGCTAAAAAGTAACTTAGTACAGGCTGTTCTTTGCATCCAATGTTGCTTTCTTACTAGTGTCCATGTGTCAGAATTTGCAATCATACAATAAAGATGATCAAAAGAAGCTCACGCGATCCCCTGGCCATCCAAGGTCTCCTTTTTCACCTTTCAATCCCTGGTGAGAAAATCATAAGACTAAAGTCATCAAAACACACAAAATCAATGTTTCGGACCAAAGCTAATAATGTATGTGCTGATGACAGTCTTGCCTTGTCTTACCATCTCTCCTCTTTCACCTGAGTTTCCCCTTTGTCCCTGATAAATAAAGACAATAATAACAATAATAAAGACAGGCATAGAAGTTGAATGTAGAAGTTGGGTCAGTATTACAGATGGAGTTTCTGGAAAACTAACATTTAGAACTAAATATCCACAGGCATGTTGTGAAGCTACTGTTTGTTGACCAGTAAAACAAAAAGACCAAGTTATGAATTTTTATTAAATCATATACCTGAAAATGTTTCCATGAAATAACAAGGAGGGGAAAGGGTGTAACAACCCTGGCAGAAAAAAATAAGTAGGAGTACCTTGCTGCCCGTCAGGCCTGGCATGCCTGGGTACCCTGGCTGACCTGTTTCTCCTGGTTCCCCAGCAGCCCCCTTTAAAAGCATTCATTTAAACACCAATCAATAAAAACTATAACATACTTTATTTATACTACAGGCTGTAAAACATCCAAAAAGGAAACATACCGCTGGCCCTGGTGTTCCTTGTACACCTGGACTTCCACTGTCACCCTTAGCGCCCTAGATTAACAAATAAAACACGACTTATGTTACAGAAACTACCTATACAATGAAATAACAACCACACCATATCACTGACTGGAGTTTGGATCGTATTTTCACTTTCTTAGCATTACTCATTTTCATTGGTGCGTGAGATAGTTTAAGCATATTTCCCTGAGGTTTTGGGATATTGCAGCTTGATGTTTCATTGTGTATCGTTGTTTGCTTTCTTTTCCAGATGAACAAGCCTAAGTAATTGCAGTCTGATGCTCAGCCGTAAGTATTGCCCGCCTGTCCATAAACTAGGTTTTCTTTTATGTGCCATTTAACAGTACACATGAGCTTGTTAGAGGCAGATTGGCTAATGAAAAGTGATTAGGAGACAGAGTGCCCAGACCAGACAAGCCCAGACTGCTTTCATTACCACTAAAATTCCACTGACAAAAGCAGTGAGGCTGGATCATCACTTAATTTAGCTCTGCCGATGTGGCCAAGAGATCGTTTCTTGTGCTAAGGAGTATTTTAGAAAAGCAGTGACTCAGCAAAACATGTAATGCTGCTGACCTCAGCAGCTTTCTGTGAATTTCAATTTACCTTTTGGCTACCAGACTTGAAAGATACAACCTTTGCCAAAATAATGACACCGTGCACTGAACTGCATTTGGTATACACTGGACAATATAGGCCTTGGGAAGGTATTGTTACTGATGTGCTGTAATTGTTGGTAACTATAATACACTGTGCGTAGAGTCAACTGACGTGGCTTAGCCTGCAGCTTGTTGGTTGCTAATGCCAGCTTCTGTGGATTGATATGCAGTATTGAGTTTTGTGGGTCACAATTTGAGTCAGTGTGCTGACAGGCCCCAGGGATAAACACATTATACAATATTTAGAGCATAGTTTATCCATTTTAAATACTATACTCAATCTTTTTGATGTCTGTCAGCAAGATGAAAGTTAGTCATTATTTCTGCTAGCTTTACTGTGTGTTTGGATTACTAACAATACAGCTGTTTAAAGAAGCTCAAAGTGATTCTCTAACAGGAATAAAGGATTACCTTGGGTCCAGTTGGTCCTTTTAAACCAGATGCACCAGGTAAACCAATCTCACCCTGAAGAAGAGTGAGGAAATTCTTATGACAACTCTTCAGGTTCAGTATTAACACGTTGGTGTGCACTGAACTTATGCACAAGCAGTCTAACAACTGTTAAAACTTACAGGTGGTCCAATGGATCCTTTGAAACCCTTTGCTCCAGGTGAACCAGCTTCACCCTTAAATGAGAATCATGTCAGTCAAGTATAATCACAAAGAAGGATCAATTTATTTTGCACATACATTGGGAATTTATTACCTTTTGTCCATTCAGGCCTGCTATTCCTGGCAATCCAGGCATACCCTGACAGCAAGCAGATTATATTGTATTTCAGATTAAGGTATATTAGAATGCCAAAAAGAAAAAAAACTAAATTGTTGTACTGTATGTATATAAATGAATGAATGAATTTGTGTATGAATCGAGCAGTGAGTTCAGTTTTGACATTAACTACATTATGTCAGGGACCATTGTAACCACTTGAACTGGCCATCATGTGCCAGGAAACAGCTTTCTAAGTGTTACACTCCCAAACTGGTTGGAAAGTAGTGCACAGGATGAGTAGAAAAATATGGTTTGGAGCTTTTGTTGCCAATAATAATTCTATATATGCAACAGTAATTTAATATATTAACCCCACCCCACCCACTTGCACTAGTAGAGCACTGTTTCATCACCATGTCAAACCTTAGATGTAATGAATGTGTTGCAGGTGGACTGCACATGTTTGATATTTACTGATAAATCCAGTAATGCTACAAAATACATGCACTATATGAAAACAAACACACAAATTTATGAAGAAATTGGTTAATAGAGTAGAAGGTTATTTAAATGAACAAATATAGCAAAATTCAAACTTTTTGTTCTAGCTATTTAATCATTTTCTTCAAATGATCAAGGGTTTCAAGGCCTCCTGTACCAGTATAAATAGAATGGGGTTGAGGTGCTTTTTCACTTGACTGGCTATTTTATTCTGAGACAAATACTTGCAGATGCTCAGCGGTTGCCTCATTCTGAAGTGAGAAACATATGCGCATCAAGAATAGATTAGACATGCAGGCAGAGTGACTGACATATACAGTCACTCAGACACTCACACTAAACGTACAGGTGAAAAAACCCCTGCACTAAAGTGTTCACCTCCTCTTGTTTTAACTTTAGGAAGTATAGTACTAATCCTGTCTCCTTGGATACATTGCTAACTTTATTATTTTGATGAGGGAAAATGGCTTACAGCCTCGTGGAGCAACTGACTCATCTTTTTCAGAGCCATCACAAACCTTTGGACAACACAGTCATGATCAGTGGGGTGGTTGCCCATTTCAAACACTTTCTTCCTAAAACAGATTTGCCGAAGCATCTCAGTATTCCCTCGATGAGTTGCTTTCACTGCCTTAGTTTATAGCCTGGGCCTGCTTGTTACATAACAGGGTTATCCTGGGATGAACTACTGGGGAATACCCCTAATTTACTGGCTGCCGGCGGTACTTTCTGTGCTGCTGACAGTAGGTTAACACACTGCTGTTTTAATACCATAAAAAAATTATATGCATCTATTTGCCTGTTTTACCCTCATGTTACTTATTTGTTTTTGTTTTTTCATGTCAGCTAAAATTTGTATAGCATTTGTCAATAAACTATAATGTGAAGTATCACATCCAGTACATAAAGTTCTCCTTCTGAAAAACTGAAAAGTTTGAATCTTAATACAGCATGGCAGTCATATTTCATCTTCATGTTTAGTTTATGTACAATTTGCATCAAACCCTCCATTTGTAGGAGTCTACTCAAACATCCTGTACAAACAGTAATGTCTGTGTTTCCAACTCACAGGATGGCCTTCCCTTCCATCAGCACCAGGGATACCACCGGCCCCAGCTTCTCCCTTTATGCATTGGAGAAATAAAAGCATTATTAACACATTTCAACTGCATCCAAATTTTAATCATTAGCCCCTAATTTGACACATACACTACACAGAGTTGTCTGCTACATTTTATTTCTCATGTTGGATTGATTAAATATCTAAAACACAAAGAACACCTGTGATGTTTATTAAAGTTGTCAGATGAGGTCTGGAGAAAGACCTCATGCCTCTATTACTCTTCTAATCTTTGAATGAACTTTGTAACATAGCTATTTTGTACTGTCAAAAGAAACCCACCTTTTGACCTGGTACTCCTGGAAATCCATCCTTCCCATCTCTCCCAGGTAGGCCCTAAAATGAGTGAAAAGGATTTTACATACTGTTGTAATGGCACATAAGCTCTGGATTTGATTGTGAATTGTTTTGTACATACAGGTTTTCCTGGATAACCGGATGGCCCAGGAGGTCCCATACTTCCCTTTTCCCCCTGGAAATGTCATACCATCCCATTAAAGTTGTTACATTCCTTGTGCCATGTTCACTGACTGAGCTGTATTGGAGAGTACATGGTGTTTTTTGCACCCTTACCGCCTGCCCAGGTTTCCCCGGTAACCCTGCAATTCCTGGGGATCCTTTAGTACCCTGAAATGATATTTAAAACAATTATTAGATGGGATCTAAAACATACTTCCTACCTTCCACAGTCTAAGCTGACATGATTTATTTGAACTTTCAAACAATGATGAATCTGCCACTCATCTGAAGTACTAACTCAGTCTTCTTTAGTCAGACCAGGAAACACAAGTTACGCAGTGTGGGACAGGGGTACCCCATAGATCTACTGTAGAATCTACATACAGTCAGTGTTTCTTATTAGTCAGCACTGGCCTTGCTTTTCAGGGATTGATGAATTATAGCACTTTTTCAAATGAAACCTAAGGGAGTGATGTGTTGACCTAAACCTAGATTTTAGTACTACTGTATCTGCTGAATGTTGCCTAAACTTGGAGAGTGATGCATCACTGTATTTTTATATTTGCAAATTAAAAAGCATGATTTTGGGACAAAGCAGAACATTACATCTTTTGTTTTCTAAGGTTTTGCATTCCAGTCTTCATTATGCTAATCAACTCAAGAGGGAAGAAATCACTGTGCAGCATGAGACCAAATTTTGATACTGGCTGGCTCATGGACCTTTGTGGGTGACAATATTTTTATTGTGACCTCATTTGTAAAAATATTTTATATATAAAGCAGATGATGCAATGAAAATGTAGAGAGAATTCAGTATTTAGTTAACAAATAGTTAACAGGTCCCAGGAGCATCAAAAATCCCTGCAGTTCTGTTTACAAAAGTAATTCCAGTCCAAAAAAACACAATGTGTGTAGTTACTGTCTTAATAAATTACAGAGCTCAGTAGCACAGGCTGGAAACCCACATAATTACCAATAAAACTGTGTTTCAGAGGTGATGAATGACTATGGTCAAGAAAAAGCAGCACAGACTGTGAATACACAAACACAGCCAGTCTTTAGCGAAGTGACTAATGATCTTTCTCCCTCTTGTGTCCTTATTAAGTATATCTGACTTAGTTTAGTAGACATCTTATGTTCCCATTCTCCTGATCCAGTGCCAGGGAAGAAAGACTACACCCTTGGGTGGTCTTACAATATGACAACAATTTGAAAAGGTAGATGTAAATGTGCTTGCATCCAAATCTCAGCCTTCAAGATGAGGATTCCCTCAAATCCTAAGAGAAGCTTCATGCTGGTTGAAGACCTTCCTTCAGAGATTATTCTGTGTTGTGGGGCTTTAGCGTCCCTGAGTGTGAACATCTCCTGGACCCAGGCAGAAGGGAAATTCAGTCACCCAGACCAAAGATTGTGGAGAAACCTTTCACATGGCCACTACAAAGAATAATAAAGTTGAATGCTAAATGCTTGAATGTGCACAAGCCAAAAGGATTTATGCTCATACTGTGTCATATTTAAGAAATACTTTCCCTATTTTGTCAGATATGTAAAGGGTCAATTTATTGATGCATTTATTGCCAGATGGCACAGGAGGATTTGTTCCAGGTGTGCATGTGTCTGCAGCCAACTGAGCCCATTTTTAAAATGACATTAGCTGCTTCACCTGTTCTACACTTCATCTACAGTAGCTGGCAGAGGGACATGGTGATAACGAGGTGTGAATATATGATCTCACAAGAACACAAAATGTTGCTGATGAGCATTAAAGCAGTCAGAGCCATAGAAGAGTTGCAGAGAGACTTCACTTTTGTCTGGACTAGCTGTGACAGCTGCACATTTCAGCTCACAGATGCTTTGTTCTTGTGGATGTTGTGCTTTTTGCCTTCTTACACTTGTTATACTGTAGATCGCACACAAAACAAACCACTTGTTTTTTAGGGAAAGGGAGGCATAAAAACCAGGAAATATGAACAAAAAGTCTCTGGTGGATCTCTCTGCAATGTGCTATTATTTCACAATACAGAAATTGCACTATTACTCTCTCCACATTCATGGTTTCTAGAATAATGGATGTCCCAGTGTTCACTGTTCAAGTTGATGTGTCAGCTCTGGCCAATCAATACAATCAATACTTTGACAAATGCCAAAGTTAAACAGCATCTCCTAGAGGATATTCTGAAAAAGCATCTAAGGCAGGATTATTGTGACAAGGGTACAGCATTATGGAGTAGAAATGTGGGTGACATATTTGATTAATGAATGTTATCACCTTCTCTCCTGGTTGTCCAGGTGCTCCTTCTAATCCAGGCATACCCCTCTCACCCTAACAGAACAGACTTGTATTAGAAAATTGGATTTTAGTCATCACAAATAATGCTGCAACATCACAAGGAGATTAGGTGCCACAATGTGTCTTTTTTCCTTCCTACCGAAACACCAGGTCTCCCTTGCTCCCCTTTGTACCCGTCTGGCCCGCGCGGCCCCTGTCAGAGGTAACACAACAAACCACGGTTATATTTTCTATCATTAATGCTGAAATGAACATGCATGAATTTAACAAAGTAGATTAAGTGAAAATTTTGTCACCTCTACTCCTGGAGAACCTGGCAGCCCTGGGCTCCCTCTAATGCCAGGGGTACCCTTAAACAGGATGGGAGATACACACACTTGGTTAAACATTTGAGTCCCTTCTGCTGTGTTTGTCTTCCCTGAGTGACTCCAGGCTGCCGGGTGGATTCTTTAGATTTTTGATGATGTGTAGAACATGTGGTTCACTTTTAGATGGTTTTCATCACACTAAATCACAACTCAGCTGCCTCTATTGCTACAATCAGATGTTTTTATTTACCCATTGGAAAAACAAGTAAAGATGCTAATTCACCACAGCGCTCAGATGCAGTCCTGACCACATATGTAGAATTATCAAAATTGGTCACGAACTAATAGCTGCATTAATTCAAATGGGTTTTGACGTTTTGTCAGTTGTTGTTGTGGGCAGTTGCAGTATGTTCTGTATGTTTGTATATTGAACTATGTAGTACTCACAGGCTTACCATCAGCACCAGCAGGTCCAGGCTGACCAGGTTTGCCAGTGTTTCCTTGTTCCCCCTAAAGAAAGTGAAATGGCAAAATCTATTCATGTATATCTATAACTAAATTGTTTGTACATCAAACCAGTGTGGATTTAAAACATCTCTAGTAACAATATGCTTTTTCAGACACAAAGTGTTGATGTAATTTATCTATAGACTGATGAGTAAATTGGTTTAGCTAATGTAAGAAGCTTTATGTGGGGTTCTAAAAAACATCTGCAAGTCAGCAATAGCTCCAGCAGTTTGGATCTACGTATTAGTAAATGTAGTAAAACCACAGAATTGACCTTATAAACATAAACATGCCTGAAACCATGTACTGTAGGTTTACTTAACAAAGAGTTTTCTTACTATGGAAATAGCTATCTGAGGTCCTTGTGTGAAGGCTTTTTATACAGGGCTGCTATTATTTGAATGATGCCCTGTGACCAGTTAAGACAGCGATGTAGGTTTCTTCCCTAGTTTTTCCGTTGTAACCAGTGTTTATCGTAAAATGTGGTCTGGTTTGTTTTAAGCAAACAGTAGAATACAACATAATCCCACAAGACTAATCATAACATCTTCAGATTGGAAAGCCTCAGTTTGCCTAGCTGGAATAAAGAGGCTTTGTTGCACACCCATAATTCAGAAACCTGACCATTGTCAGCAGGTAAGTGTTTTTAAAAGTGCTAAAACCTCTCACAGAGCACTGTTTCTGGCACAAAGGAAAGCTGTCTTTAAAGGCTGTAATGTCTGTAGTTTGAGTTGACCTGATAAAGTCCAGCCCCGTGTGCTCATCACATAATTATCCAACACAACATTTCAGCATCAGCACACATTTCCTCAAGGCTAAACTGTAAAAAGAGAGAGAGATGTTGTGCTCTGTCTCTCAGACAGAAGCCATTTACTCCCTTTGTCATTCCTGAGTTTAAACATAAACTGACACTGTTAAAGATTAAGTTGTATTTGTATTTTTCTCTTGTTTAATCTCACCAGACCACCACTGTTTAATGTAAATATTTAACCAAATGTCTGAACAGCAGGGAGCTGGATAAGACAGAACCCTGTGCTGGAGCAAGAACAGACTTCACTGTCTAATTTCCAAGTGTGGCAATGTTTGCTTATTAGGTATAAACTGTAAAACAACAACTCAACAGAAGCAAATACATTAGAGGAAAGAGAGAAAGAGTAAAAAAAGGAAAAACTGACCTTCATTCCTGCAGGTCCAGGAGGTCCAGGAGGACAAACACAAGGTTCTTGAGTTGGTTCAATGTAATCAGCACTGTTAGAGCACTGTAATTAACAAGCATAACTATATATCATGACCACATAGCACAGACCTGTTTCTTTCCTTAATGTTATTCTTTGTAAGGCTGCAAGTGACAACATTTGTTAGTGTTCATACATTTGGCAGCTTTTTTTTCTTTTTGATTGATCAGTTAAAAATACTGATCAAAATTTCTTGAAGCCTGATTTTATACCTAAATATCTTAATTGATTTATCCATAATAAAAAAAATCTGTTGTGATGAAAGAATGGATTAGCTTAATGTTTCAGCTGTAGTCCTTTGGTTTGTTTCTTGCTCCACCTGATTCAGACATTGGCCTGTATCACTTGTTATTGGAACCATAGTTATAGTAGATTCAATGTGCCGTTATGGTGCCACAGACCATTTGCTGTACATCATATAAAACTACTAAAAATGGACCTGCATTTAAATATAAAAAGTCATTTTTTTCTATAATGTAAACTGGATGTCTTTCTGTTTGTATTAAAAAGGTGTAAGATTTTGCCAGAAGGGCATTTAAGCCTTCACTCAAACAGAAATTCACAACTAAACTTGAAGATTCCATTACAAATACACCTCTGAAAAACCCATACAGATAGGAGAGAACCAGTGGTACTCAGCAAGCTTTTGTAATTTTAGGCTTCTCATCTTGTCTCTTTTGATATTTTTATCCAACAGCTTCACATTAAAAACAGTAATTTGGCACTGGGTTTGTGGTTACAGCAATTCCCAAGCCAAGATAAAACAGGCCATTGCTTCACAAACACAACCGGAGCCAGCAGACAATAAAAAAATATACTGTGTTCAAAATGTTTGAAGCTGAGCCACGGGTGCTCCTCCAGAAAAATATTTTCTGCATAAACAGATGTTACTTAAACTGAGTTCCATCACACCATGACTACACGGCACTACAATGCGTTGCACTGATTAACTAAAAATCGATGAAGCATGATTTTTTTCTCTTCTCCATGCAGTGTAAGGTGTGGAGGTAACTGATGACGACATGATTGGCCGGATGAACGTGCAGCGTGCTTTGGAGTTGAAGCAGATTCAGTTTGATAAAATGAGAAGTAGATGTGTAGTTATTTTTGTTGCTTTTGGACTAAAAAGCCCTTGCAGAGCAGGCAGAGTCTGGTACTTACCACTCCAGGTATTTCACATGCAGTCTCCCGGTTATTCTGCTCTGGATCACAGTAAATGCGAAGTTTCTGAATTTCAAACTAAGAATTTAGAGAGAGAAAGAAAGAAGAACTTGTTAAAACACAATCTTCACTGCTGGAGACTTTAAACAAGCTAATAAAACAAACTAAATGCATTAATTTTCCAACATTTAATTCAGTTTTATCTGTGCTTTGCCACTAATTAATTGAAATTGTTCATGTAGAACTGTTAAAGGAAAGTTTAGTGTCTTCACTGAGAAGCTAAATGTTGTCAGACCCTCCTCAGTGTCTGGTCTGAAGTGATACTCACATTCACTTTGTTTAGACTTCATGACTCTTATATACTGTATTTAGGATTTTAGTTTAAAACATGGCTGCATTATTTGATTTGATTTTCATTTATGTTACAAGCATTTTATTTCACTGACCATCACAGTGACCACAAATACAACAGTGTCAAACTAATTGTGTAGTTATATAGGTGTGCAAGGTATTTTAGAACCCTTGGATGTATTGTGCAGAATATAGTTTTCCCAGAACCTCATAATTACATAAACATGTTATATTATGTTTGCAGGGATGTAGTTTTGCATCACTCTTCAAGAAAGTGTGTGCTATGCAGAACAAATTACAACAAAACAGTTATGATTTATTAAAAATACTGTATTTTTGGCACAAATTGCACCAAGTGACACAAATAAAATGAATATTAATAAAACCTTTGGGAGAAAATAAGCTCATTTTTGCCAAGCATTTATTAAATATGGCTGGTGATACTGGTAAACTTACAGGCACTGTTGTTTCCTTTCTGACATATTTTCCAACTTGAGTTTTTCCATTGATGAAAATACCAACGGGGGTATCCAAGGACAGAGTTTCTATTTCCAGATCATCGACATAAAGGGTAACATCCTCCTCAGTGACCAGCAGCCGCAGCTGGTGCCAGTTCTCGTCAAACAGCTTCTTTATTCATAAAGAAAGAACAGGAAACAGAAGTCATAAATACAGTTTTTGGACACTGGAAGCATTCTGGTAAAGACAATAGCAACAAGCAATGTAGTACAATAAATGCTAAAAAGAAATGGGTAAGTTGAAATATCCCAGGGTGTGTCACGATTAACATCAGTCTGGAAATACTGTATGGATGTTACTGCCAGATCGGGGGAGTTGCTGTGTCTGAGGTTCAGAGCAGGAAGCAGGAAGAACAAAGTACCTCTCTGGGGGAGTTGATACTGATTGTTTGAACCAGGACAGTACACACTATTCATATGTGTACTGTCATCTCATCATGCAATGTAGCTCTACAAGTGCAACAAATTTAGCAAGAAGGTTCTGGGTTCAAACCCTGACCAGAGCCTTTCTTTATGGAATTTGAATGTTCTCCCTGTGCTGGTGTGGGTTTTCTCCAGGTACTCTGGCTTCCTCCCACAGTCCAAAGACATGCAGGTTAGCTTAACTGGTGACTCTAGGTTGTTTGTAGGTGTCAATGTGAGTTGGAGTAGTTGTTGGTTTCCATGTGTTAGCCCTGTGATACACTGGAGCCAGTCCAGGGTGTACCCTGCTTCTCGCCCGGTGTCGGCTAAGGTCGACTTCAGCGCCCCTCAGTGACCATGAACAGGATAAGTGCTATACTGTAGATTATAAATGGCATGGGAAAATCAAAGCAGTAGACAATGAGATATCCTAACTTTGTGACTCTGGTATGGTTCAAGCTCCACAAATGATAGATCCTGCAATCCTAGCAGTGTCTCTTCATCCTCTGCTCGGTAAACACCTACATCTTTCAAACGCCATGATTACAGTGTACAATGTTAAAAAAACTGTAGTTTCTAAAGCTAACCTTGATGACGTCACTCTGACAAAACTTCTTTAGGAGCAATAGAAGATCTTACAAATGTTTGTGCAGTCTATGTAGTAGTACTGTACTAGTAATACACAAACTAATCTTTATGTGCAAAATAGATTTCCCCTTAAGACCTTTTCAGATGTATAATACACAGTGTTAGCTTACCCTTGATGTATGCTTTGAAAATGTAACGGTTTGAGTTCCACTTGGTGCGTTACTGGATGTGGTGAACGAGACGGTGCCATCCAGGCCATTGAGAGTCACTGCCATTTGAGGTTGCCCGTCACGTGTCTGTACTCTCCACAGATCCCATACTTCCCTTGTCACTGATCCTTTATACCTCAGTGTGGCCACGAAAACATACGATGGGGGCAGGCCATCAGGAAAAAGGGTCCTGAATGAGAAAATGAAATGGTATAAAGTCAGTCAACTTTGACAACAGTGATGACAATGAAGAAGGAATAAAATAAGGTGATTACCGTGTAGTTTCACTCAAGTCAAGATGAGACGTCACCTCATAGGCCTTAATGTTTTTAAACGCCCCTTGTGTCTTCTTAGCTTTTTTGGCCAAATTTAGATGTAACAGTATATCAAAACCCTTCTCATCGCGAGAATCTACAGGAATTCTTGTTGGACAAACAGTCTCTGCAAGAGACAAACACAGTGAAATAGACACACATAGGGACAAATAACAGAATAATGGAGAATAGGATGAGAGGGAGTAGACTGAGTTGAAGATACTAGTACTGTCATGAAATGGATATTTGACCTCATAATATTTAAACAGAAAGCTCCACATTTTGATCAGCAGTTGCTCACCTTCACACAGTTTCTGTCGTATGACCTGTATGATCCTGGAAATAGCTTTATAGTCCTCAACAGAGAAGACATAAGTTGAGAATGGCTTGTTAGCAATGTCCCTCAACTCAGCTTCTTCTGTCTCTGGACCAACACCGATTGCAAACAGAATTAGTCCTTTTTTTCTTGCTTCCTCTGCTGCTTTCAGAACCTTATCTTGGGACTTCCCATCTGTGAGGACAACAGCAATTCTGGAAATGCCCAGTGGGCTACGTTCAGAAAGATCAAACAGTTTGTCTGTAGCAAACTTGATGGCTGCGCCAGTCCTTGTGTTTCCTCCCATATACTCAATGGACTCCATTGCTTTGATGAGGTCTTTATTAGAGGAGTACTTCCCCAGAGGTATTTCTAAGACAGGGTCATCGCTGTACTGGACGACTCCAACCTGGGTAAACCTTTGTCCAATCTTGAAGCTCGTTGTTATATTGACAAGCCATCGCTTTACTATTTCAAAATTGACATCTTCAACGCTCCACGAGCCGTCTAGAATAAAGACCAAATCACATGGTGCGGTCCTACAACCTGAAGCAGACAGGAAATGAACAATTAACAGTGTGAAATACTGGTTTTAACCAATCATACCTAGTTTGTTGGAATACATTTATGTATTACATAAAATCACCTTTTCCAGTTGTACGCACTAGACAGTTTTTAATTTATGGTAAACAAGCACAAAAAAGTGTGAGAAAATGAAGACAGAAGAATTCTTACTTCTTAAGTCTTCATCTTGAGCTGCACTAAACAAATGGAGAAGCATGAAGCACACACATCTTAAGACACAATGTATGGATGTCGCTTTGTGACCCATTATGCAGCCGTACCAATTTACAATTGTGCACCTACGGGGAAAAGGGAAAACAGGCTTTGTATTACAGGGAAAAATAAAAGCACAATGCAAGCATTTGTGACATGTGGTCCCTGGGTCATTTTGCACTGACAGAAGTTAATGTCTCAGACTATTGTTTTGTATTTTTGAGATGTTACTGTAGGTTGCCAATTATTCTGGCTCTGCATAAAGTTTAAGGTCAAAACCTTACAAAACAAAAATAATCCACTACCTGTAGTTTAACACATACGTAATTATGGTGTAATACCTGTAGTTATACAAGGATATTTGCTGTGTTGCCAAATAAATTAATTCAAACCTCCTCCACAACTTGTCTTAATGTGGAGTGAGGTGCCGTTGAAGCCTCCAGTGAACAGCACTGGCAGCAGTGCAGCGATATGAGCTTCTAAAAGCTTTTGAGCAGGACTGACCTCTCTAACCAATCAGAGATTTTCAATTATTTCTGCTTGACCATTGAGTTTTGTTGCCGTCTCATTTATTCTAATTTCATAATGACAGGTACTGTATCTGTAGAGCTGGGCAGAGCACAGCAGATTGCAGAGCATAGTGGAACAGGGAGAGGGAGTGTTGGGGGTCAGCAGAGTGGATTGACTTGGAGTTTCATGCTAGCATCACCTTAAGTTACATGCTGTAGCTTTAAGCATGCAAATTAGCAGCATTAGTGCACTGAGGTCACGTTATCTGTCTGCATAATGCCCCAAAGTCCAGCCTGTGTTAGATGAAGGTGATCTGATTAAGCTTTGTATGAATATGTATGACTTGAGCTTGACAGCAGGAAGTCCATGCATAGGCATCTGTGATGACTCCTTTTTTTTAGTTGCAGAAACCTTTACTTTTTTCCCTAAAACTACATTATTTGGCTGTTTTCGCAGTGGAAAAATGCTGACATATCACCTTGTAAAGTTGATATGATGGACATTTTAGCAAATAGTTGCTTTATTGCACATCCAGCAGACAACACCAGTACACATTTGGTTTCATGTTACTATCCACCTGGCTTATTTATGTTAAATATGCTCTCTATTTAGTGCTGAGCAGGTTGCATTTTTGCTGCAAACAGAAAAAAGGCTGAGGACAACGGTGAGAATGAATCAGAACAATATATTTGCAGGATGGGAATCCAAAACAACAAACGTGAAGGGTATACACCTCTGTAGAGGTGGGGGAAACTGTAGAGCTGGGTGGTTACTCTCTATGGGTTTGTCACAAGGGGCAACACCTTTAACATAACATATAGTAATCTGATAATTTTTTACACTAAATATTGATTAAAGCAGCTTTAAATGTCAAGTTACTGTACATGTTATTAATTTGCTGGTGGGGACCAGCAATTCTGACACTTTTCCAGCGAAGGCATCAGCCACATGGAACCATAAGTGACATAACACAGGACAAGAATCCACACTGAGACATGATTCATACTGTCTTTCTTACAGTAGTAAACCACAAAAGGAAACCATACAGGGCACCATGCTGCATTGAGAAGCAACACTACTCATTAGTCACCTACCCAGAATATGGCACACGGGCGCATGTGCAAAGACAATTAGTCCATATTTGCTCTTTCCTGAGTTTTATTCACCTCCTACTTCCCACCACTGCCGCTGACACTACCCACAAATCCCGGATTCACTTACATTAGAGTACTTGTAGTGTACCACTAAGTTATACTTTAAACTCTGTATCCTAACCCTCTATCTTTCCAAACCTGCTACACAGCCTTCGCCGCCTCATCTACCACATCCTCACATGGTACTGTCAGCTTTATTAAATAAACTATTCTCTAAACCTCTGACCACAACTGCCCTTGAACCAGTGCTTGGTATTTCCTGTTGGATCATCAGCTGTTTCCTCAAATCTGTTGCCGTTTGCCAATCTCTGCCTGCCCTTGGCACAAATACAATACGCCTGCCCAGAAAAACTTCACTCATACACTTTTCCTTCCTCATGGATAATACCAATTGTAATACCTTCCTTCCAAAGTGATTTTAACCAGTTATTGCTACATGCTGCTGTAGCTCTTACAATCTTAAAATGCCACCAGGTGTGTCGGTTTACACTCTGGCAAAATGTTTTAAAACACATGAATGTCTGAAAATATGGAAAACAAAGGTGTTAGCTAAACAATTTATAAATATGATCAATCTCTTTTGCTTTGTTTCCATACTTTTCAGCTCTCTCCAGCACAGAGCCATTCAGATCTCCTAAAACTGCCTCCCTTTTGCTGAGCTCAGCCCTAAGGCTCCCTACTCTACACCTGCACCTGAACAACATCCTTGCTCTACTGGTTGAGTGCTGAGTAGTGAAACATCTTTCCAAACATATGAGCTGATATCCCAGTGTAATCTCTCTTAAGTTATATGATTATTTTGGTATTTTGATACTTGATCTAATCTAACTAAGTTCTCACACCATAACTGGTCATTTGCAAAGTTCAAGATGTGGACATTTTCCCGATCTGGCACTTTCATCAGCAGAACAAAAATCAACCAGCAGTGCTTTTTCAAAATCAAGTGGTTAAAACAACTTGATTAAGGGTAGGAAAACCTGTGGTCATGGTTAAAGAAACCAACACTGACTGTTGGTAAAAGACAGGATGCAAACCACTGTCTCCAGTAACATCAGATGTTTCGTTCATCTGCAATGAGCTCAGAATTTTGTGTTATAGAAGAAGATACTTCTAAATGTTACATAATTTTGCACAAATTATCCATAATTCAATTTATAGAAATTATATTGTTAGGACTTTATGAACGGCAGTGCTGGTCAACACTTTCCTTGTAGCAGCATCAGCAGGTTCACTTTGGCCTTTCAGTGAAATGCCTCTAAAACGTTTTTATGGATAGCCATGACATTTGGTACAGATATAGCCTACATGTTGTCCCAAAATGACATTTCCATAAGCCTCTGCCTTGCTTGGTGCTAAATACTAATGATTGTGAGATTACTGCGCATGTTAGCATGCTAACGCAACACCCTAAGGCGAACATGGTGAACATTATACATAAACCTCAGCATGTTAATATTGTAAAAATGTTAGCATGCTCACAGAACCACTAGCATGAATGAATACCAAATAATAAAACAATGGGATGTTACTGTATGTACATGCTATTTATTGCTAGTTTATTTCTGTAACAGGCAAACATTGATATTATGTGCTGCAGACAACATGTAGTATCATAGTATGTTGATGTTTATGAAATTAGAGATTAAATGGGATATTAAGAGCCAGATAAAACAATGAAAAGAGCTGTATTTACATTTAGTGATAATCAGCTAGAGAGTTGCATGGAAACAGACAGCAGACATTTGATCGATTTGATTTCTGTGTAAATGAAAAAAAAAACTGCTGACATCTTAAAAGGAAGCAGCTACAAATGAGGACCAAGTATGTTGCTTTAAAAGACTGACACAAAAGATCTCCTAAAACTGCCTCCCTTTTGCTGAGCTCAGCCCTAAGGCTCCCTACTCTACACCTGCACCTGAACAACATCCTTGCTCTACTGGTTGAGTGCTGAGTAGTGAAACATCTTTCCAAACATATGAGCTGATATCCCAGTGTAATCTCTCTTTAGTTATATGATTATTTTGGTATTTTGATACTTGATCTAATCTAACTAAGTTCTCACACCATAACTGGTCATTTGCAAAGTTCAAGATGTGGACATTTTCCCGATCTGGCACTTTCATCAGCAGAACAAAAATCAACCAGCAGTGCTTTTTCAAAATCAAGTGGTTAAAACAACTTGATTAAGGGTAGGAAAACCTGTGGTCATGGTTAAAGAAACCAACACTGACTGTTGGTAAAAGACAGGATGCAAACCACTGTCTCCAGTAACATCAGATGTTTCGTTCATCTGCAATGAGCTCAGAATTTTGTGTTATAGAAGAAGATACTTCTAAATGTTACATAATTTTGCACAAATTATCCATAATTCAATTTATAGAAATTATATTGTTAGGACTTTATGAACGGCAGTGCTGGTCAACACTTTCCTTGTAGCAACATCAGCAGGTTCACTTTGGCCTTTCAGTGAAATGCCTCTAAAACGTTTTTATGGATCGCCATGACATTTGGTACAGATATAGCCTACATGTTGTCCCAAAATGACATTTCCATAAGCCTCTGCCTTGCTTGGTGCTAAATACTAATGATTGTGAGATTACTGCGCATGTTAGCATGCTAACGCAACACCCTAAGGCGAACATGGTGAACATTATACATAAACCTCAGCATGTTAATATTGTAAAAATGTTAGCATGCTCACAGAACCACTAGCATGAATGAATACCAAATAATAAAACAATGGGATGTTACTGTATGTACATGCTATTTATTGCTAGTTTATTTCTGTAACAGGCAAACATTGATATTATGTGCTGCAGACAACATGTAGTATCATAGTATGTTGATGTTTATGAAATTAGAGATTAAATGGGATATTAAGAGCCAGATAAAACAATGAAAAGAGCTGTATTTACATTTAGTGATAATCAGCTAGAGAGTTGCATGGAAACAGACAGCAGACATTTGATCGATTTGATTTCTGTGTAAATGGAAAAAAAAAACTGCTGACATCTTAAAAGGAAGCAGCTACAAATGAGGACCAAGTATGTTGCTTTAAAAGACTGACACAAAACATCATATCTATAGCTATTGCTAACTGTAACATGTGAAGGTCAACAAATAGTGGCCAGGATATAACAATGGCTTGGCAATGCTTTTTAATCCTGTGCAGCCAAAGAGGAGTCACACTCTTTAACATGACTGCATTTTTCCTCCATGTAAACTCAGTGTAGAAGTTACACAATTGAAGGAGGCTGCCAAAGTTGTGCAAGTCGTTTTCTTCAGAATCTTGCCCCATGAGAGAGCTGGAGGAGGCTGCTGGAAAACCCCCTCACTGGCAGCGCCCAGCCAGAATGACTTTCCCCTCGACTGACTCTCCCAATGCTGAATATTTCTACACCTTTGCCTGAGCCACATGGAATTCATTTAAACCATCAGACGGTGAAATTCCAGCTGTGGACATTGACCAAACATATGTAGTCATGATGAAGGGAAGCAACTTACCAGGGATAACAGTGCAACATTAACCATGCTATATTATTATGTTTAGAGAGCATACATATTGCAGCAGAATTGTGACATAAAGGTGCATTTATGTCACAGGTTTCTGCCACAATCCAAAGATCTATGTTACAGAAGCAGCAAAGTCACTGCAGCTCCAGGTTTTTGTTATGGTGATAATATCAAACAAACGTTTTTGTGAATAAAACTACCATATGTTCTTATTTCTGGGTTGAGCCTGTTGTGCATTGCAGTACTTTGGGAATATAACAAGATTTATGTGGAGCTTAGTCTGTGGGCAGTTTAGCTGCAGCTAAGTATGCTGTTCCAGCTGATATGCTGTTCAAGAAGTTGCTGAACAAATGCTTTTCACATTTCAGTTGATCAGGGTGGACAACACTGAGTCATCACATAAATTTTAACCACAAGATGAGACCACAGAGTTTGTGCTTAACCAGCTAAACCATAATACAATTCTTGAATTGTTGAGTGAATACAGAAAAACTAGAAATTTTTAAAAAATATTAGTTTTGTGCCTGTAGTTTTTGCAACTGGAGGCTTTAACTCCACTCAAACTGTTGAAGTTCTGATTATCTGCTCGAAGTCTGACTAAAGGAAGCTGTTCCATTCCAGAAACAACTGCTGTAGATCAGGGAGATTTATTGCTGCCAAATTCTTCATGCAACAGGAGAAAGCCAAGCTGCATCAGTTGTTCACTGAAGAAATCTAATCCAGACACTTTAATAATGTCTTGTAAAATGTTAGCTCATAGAGCTTTGATTGTTTTTCAGCCAACAACTCCACTTTTAGCTGCCTGATATTTTTCTTCACTAGTAGCAAAGATTATTTTCTTCTCACACATGCATTTTTCATATCTTTAAAAGCTCAGTGAATATAATGCAGGCAATGCTGTGGTGCGCTATGCAACATGCTCGCACACTTTCAAGAATTATGTAAAATAAATCCATTTGCAAGAAGTGACATGGCCAAGAAAGAATTCTGGGACGATTCCATTCATTCTTTGCATGACAGTAGTACAAACAAGGGACTGTTGACTGGGCTTAATGTCTTCGATATGCAGCTGGTGTGGCACACAGAGTAGGCAAAACTGATACTAAGCTGAATAGTATTACCATATCACAAGACACAGCACATTAGAAAATAAATTAGGTATACTAGGTACACTTTGATTATCAAAAAGAACCTCCCAGAATGTTACAATGGTTAAAGAAATATAACAGTTTTATCTTATGCAACACCTCCAAACTGCAAAACAGCATCTCTAAATTTCAAAAATATAGTATGTTGCCTCACAAAAATGACTTCAAGCAAGCAAAAAGTTACCGGTAAGCATCCAAGTCCTTGTGTGAACTCCTCTTAATCCTGTCATTGAAAGCCAGTGATCAATACTGTTCACAGACCTGGGTTAACAGAAACTGATTTTATGCAGAAGTGCACATGTTTGTCTGCTGAATGAAGGCCTGCCCTTTCCAGAAGCTCCCTCTGTCCTTCTTCCTCTTCACCACCACCCCCTCACTCACTCCGGACTCTTTCTGGCCCACAGCCACCCTCAATTACCATGGGTGGAAAGAGAAGCAGATAAGGATAAGCATGAAATAGTGAAGCAGACAGCCCATCTCCGACAGTCCAAAAGGAAAATAATAGTAATCAGCACAGCCTCCTTCCAAGTGTTGTGGGTTTGGATCATGTGTGGGTTGGGGGCATGGCCACAGAACTTGGACTTTACTTGATGCATTACAAGCACTAGATCAACCTACAAGTCTCAGTAACTAAGATACGTCTAGTGTACTGTTAATGGCACCATCAGCAGGACCTGAAGTGCTCAGCAGTGCACCACAGTAATTCTTCCATCATGTCACCTCATCACCCAAATGGACAGCAGGTTATGCTCTATAATTCAGCAGCAAACAAGGTGTAAGAAGCCACTGTAGTGTCTTGTCTGCTTGAACAGCTGAAAGACATTAGAAAAGCAGCCCTGACTTTGCTACGGTATCTTTAGAGAAAGCTGATCTCAGTTTGATCCACTCCAACAAGTTTTATCATGTTTGTACTCAGAGGCAGCCTGCTCTGTATCAACCAGCAACAACCACAGGATTGTTTGCAGGATTTCTCAAAGGCTCTAAGAGGCAGGATAGTGTACTGCACTCTGTGCTGTACAAGATCATTTTAGTCTGTTTAAAACAAAGATACAGTAGTAATTCTGTAGCAGAGTGTGACTCATAATGCCTAATAGGTTACATTACAGCATGTGAGATTGATTATCTCAGTATGGTAAAGTTGTAAACAAAATAATGACCAACTTGGTATAACTTAAGAGTCAATGGTCATTTTACATTACATTGATCATTATACATCCTATTTATTTGGGCCTTAAAACGTAAGCATGACTTACTTGCAGCCACATGCATAGACAACAGGTTTCAATCAATACAAGTTTGAATCATTGTTTTCTTTTTATGTGAAATTTTCATCAAGGTCACATCTGAGGAATGCACATTTACACAAATACTGTACTTAGATACGATTCTGAGGTACTTTTACTTTGTAGTTTGATATTCTGTCATATTAAACTTATTTTCCATTCCATTTACATTTCCTTGACTACTTTTATCTTATAGTTATTTTACACACACACGAGTTTACTGGCAAAACATATGATCCTCTTAAAGTATATAAAATATAGGAGTTCCTTACATGTTAATGCATTAACAATAATAATCTAATAATATCCAATCAACAATCTATCTATCTATAATAATATTCTCCAGAACAAGTGATTTTGCTGCTGCAATACTCTGAGTACATTTTGTTACTAATGCTTTTTGTGCTTTTACTTTTACTTGTAGGGTATTACTGTTTTTATTCCTTCCACCAGTCCATCTATCATCCCTCTCATGTACAGGGTAAACAACAACTCATCATACAGTCCTGTGATGGTGGCCTCATTGACCCTGAGCCTCAGCACACTCTGGTGGATCACACACGCAAATACTGAGCTGGTTTTTGGATCCTGGGAGGGGGAAAGCAGACTTTCCAACTCTGAGTAATCTTATGTCTCCATAGACTGGTCTCTGATTTGCAAGCAACAGGAGGCGCACATGAAGCAAACCCTAGGGCAGAAAATCTGTCCTTATTGTGTTTTCCTACAAGCAGTTAAGCTCTTGGACTCTGTAATACAGTGGCTGCTTACAGCTGTGCTCCCAGGCTGTTTTGCTAATGATTCCTTAATACAAAGCTATGCTTACATTAGACTCCTCATTTCAGTGTGCAGGTTTGTGAAGTCTCATACATGAACAAAACAAAGATTTGGAAAAAAAAAAGGATTTTGTGTTAGAGATCCTTATTTTCTAATTATTATGTGACCCCTCAGGTTCCTCTTGTAACCCCTTATATAAAGGCCCCGATCCCTAGACATTTTATTGTGTATGAGATACTGTTTAAAATGTATGTAACACTACAATGTATGTAAAATATATGCACAAAAAAAAAACAGGGGACAAAAACATGTTTGTTCTGCAATTGGTTGAATCAGTTTATAGGCAAAATTAATCATATCAAATAAATATGCAGTCAGTTTGCACATGCAGTTTGATAAAACTGTGTATACAAGTAAAATTAAATTAACAAAGAAAGGGTTTATATGCACTGTCCACCCACAAACATGTTATTCTGCCAACATATTAAAGCATGTGAAGTGGTAAAAAAAACAAACTTGTGTCAGTATACTGTAGTTAATAAAATCAAGAGCTGGACCTACCACCATCAGCACTCTGCTCATTTTCACTTGTACAAAACGCCATAACATATTTTACTTATTACAACTACCACTTACATTGCCTGGCAGTTGCTCTAAAACCTTTAAAGAGCTGCCTGCGGACAGCGTAAAACCTCTCTGGCTAATAACCTCTGATTCTGCGCCATCACTTTGAAGCACCACGGTACTGGGTCGTTTTAGTCAGCTCACATGCATTAAGCTGTATTTATCATGCTCCCTTGTATGGTTTGCCACAGAGATAAATAGTGAGCATGGCTGAAGCAAGTGGTGGAGCCCAGAAAGAAAATTTGGGGGATAATCATTGATTAGTAATAGTTTCCATGACAGGGGTGGCCATAGCATCTTTTGATGGAACAAAACAGAGCGACATGGCACACGTGACACTGTAGAGGGGGTGGAGGATGACTATCCACAGTCGATGTTCTTCTCAGAGGGAACAAATGTGAGCCAGGAAAGACACTGAGGAGAGCCACATGCAGCACTTCCAGTGTGTTTCTTCTTTTAGAAACGTTTCTCCATTCGATTTGAGCTGTGGAAAACACTCAAGTCATTATTTTTCACAACTCATGAAGACCTTTCTGGGCTGCAGGATTGCTGGAGCTTTTCCCAGCATACATGATTACAAAGCAGGGAAATGTCGTGGGCGAGGAGTCAGCGCCATTGCACAGTTAATACAGAAAGACAGATGCACCACCTCATATCCTCAAGCAATTTAGATTCTCCACTTGACCAGCAGGTTTTTCAGATGGAAAGTCCACACAGGCCAGCAACCAAACCCGCTCTGTGTTGTTGTGATGTAACTTTGCTCCAATAGAATCACCACGTGGGAAACTTTGCTGTTTCTATCATTGTTTGGTCTCATCACTACAACAGCGTCTAAAAAAAGTTTGTAGGTCATCAAGTTGACAGCTAAACTCAAGTAAAATCACTGTAGTGCAATGACACAATATGACTTCTGCTTACAATTTCTGGTTAATTGTAACCAGAAATCATTAGATAGGATTTCCAAACCTTCAAGTTGGGAACATGCAGAGAATGTGCAGGGCATTCTTTTTATACTTTATCACACTAAGCAGATTAAAGTCAGGTCTTTTCTCTCTCAGAAAAATTTCACAGCCATTCTAGTGATGACGTAGTGACCATCATGTGACACTGCAATACAGAATGTGACTGCTATACTAATATCACCTCACAGCTCAGATGCAGGATGCACTGCTGTCTGTTTTTAATACTAGTGTGGAAAAAAGGGGGCTTTAAGAATAAGATTAGTTTCCAAAACACACTGTCTAAGGTATGATGTATTTTCTAATTAAAGATATTGGAATGTAATAAAATCTGTACTGTGCAGACCAGCTACAGACAATATATGACAACTATAAAAGCAGTTACTCTATCTGCAATGTTCATGACAGTTTTAAAATAATTTGCCAAATGTTCCTTCATGTGATTTAAGATTGCCAATATGGGCTCCATAAACTCTCTCTTTATATAATATAAATTACATTCATGATCATTTTCAGATATGTTTTGTTGCTGTTGTTGTTTCTCAACTTCATAACTGATCATCAGCCTAAACTACGCTTTTATACAATAGTCTAAATAAACATCAGCATAATTTGGGGTTTTTATTATAAAGAACAGATGTTTAAAGACAAGTCAGACTTGTAAAATCAGTTTAAATAAAACTATCAAATGAATAAAGGTTTTTTTTTACAAATGCATGCTGTTACCACTCTCCATCAAATCACACAGGTGTTATCGTTGGTAACCTTTGTTCCCAAAACTGCACTTTAGGTTTCAGCTGCGTATTTACATGAACATTTGGATTTATTCCAACAAAGAAACAAACCATATTTTCCTCCTTTGAGCTCAATATTCAATTCACCGTCCACACAGACTCTATTTTACTCTACGGACGATTCCTCAACCTCCGCAGCCCTGGTGGAGGTGTCCCACTGGTGGAGTTGAGCTGAGCACACCCAGAGGTGGCACAGACACCTGGAGGTCCTCTGAGACCTGGGTAGCCCCTGAGTCCAGGTCGGCCTACATGGCCCCTCTCACCCTGCTTCCCTGGCTGCCCATTAAAGGCTCTGCCAGGACGCCCACGCTGACCTGTTATTGAGGGGATAAATGTTGTTTAGTTGTCAGACTTCCCAGTCTGCTCATTTAGCTGAGTAAAACAATATTTTCACATTTTCCAAAACCAGAGCATTTACAGAAAAAAAAAAAAATCATTTCACTTTTGGCTTTTTTTTTTTTTTGGCAAATCATGCTCTTCTTACAGTAACACATCTCCTCCTCCCTTTTCCTGTGATTTTCAGCACAGACTCAGCTGAATGCAGTTTGTAAAATGTTGCACAGGCCCAGATGTGGCCATGTATTAATGCCTCATTTTAATCAAAGCATCAAAAACATTGAGCTTTGAAAGATGACATTACCTTTTGGTCCATGATCTCCTGTGTAGCCAGGTAGGCCATAACCCTTAGCTCCTTTGTCACCTCTCTCTCCTCTGTCACCTGGAAGCCACACACACACACACACACACACACAGATCTCTCAGCAGGAGAATCAGCTGAATTCCCTGAGGAGCGAGCTCCACTCAAGACTCACTTATCATGCTGATTAAAGACCAGCAGATGTGTTAGTGAAATCACAGTTAAATAAATGTTAAACACCTTGTAAACAGTTTTTGATTTCTTTGACTTGGCACGGTAATGAAGCATGATTGAAACAAAATGCTCCAGCCACTGACCATAATTTGGAACAGATAATTTACACGTTAGCCTACAAGTTTTACAGCCGTGTACAGTATTTGACCGAGCAGCTTCATAAGGTATAGTTCATAATGAAATGTAGTTTAGCTTCACTTTACCTCAAAGGGAAATACTGGACTTATACTCCACAAATGTACTTGACTAATAAAAGCTGCTAATAATAATGATGTGTTCCTCTGGTGATTAAGATTTTATATGCAAAAAATGATTAGCTTATAAAATATGAAGCGATGCTGTAGATGAAACTACTTAGTTGTTGCCTTTTAACTCACTGTGCTGGTTTAATGGCCTAGAACTCTATTTCTCTGGTTCACTCTCACCGCTCTCAGTCGGCAGCTTTTGAAAAAGCTCTGATGAGCACACTGTCCACTACAGCTCCTGTCCAGCAGCCAGCACAAGGTTAGGTTAGCAACTCACTGATCAACACAACAGACAATTAAACAGCTTAAGATTTTTGTCTGGAGTTGGTGGAGTCCAAAACAGAGCTAAAAACAGAGGGGATTTTGGTTTTACTGTCATCAGGTAACAAGCAACTGTTTGCTAGCACATTCACATATCAACGTTATAATGATGTAATATGCTAGTGATGCGTTTTCAGCTTGTTGTACTGCCTCTAAGTGGCTATAAATAAAAGTGCATTCAAATAAAAGGTCTCTATTCTTCCACCACTGGTATTCCTAAAACACTGGTGAATTATAGTTTAGTGTTAGTCATATCTGGTGGGTTTGTTTTTGCACACCTGTTTCTCCTTTTTGGCCCGGTTCTCCGGCTTCTCCATAGAAGCCCGGTGGGCCCACTTCTCCATCAATGCCATCATTACCAGGGTCACCCTGACAACATCATCAATAGGAAAATACACCATTAATCTGTCTGTGTTTTTAGTTTATATCTTGTTAATGTATTTTTTCTTTTCTTTCTGGGTGCTTTTTCAAGTCATAAATGAGGTTTCCATTCACCTTTGACCAGCTCTGTGAACAGAAGCCTAAAAATATTCATTTGGCTATTATTATTCAAAACTTTTTATAGTAATGGCAGATTATTGTTCTTGGTTTGGCATTAAATGGCAAAACATGAGGCTATTATGTAATATAATGGAAATAATTTTATGTAGTCATGGTTTTGAGAGCATTTATCAGCCTGAGAGCCACTGTGATTAAAGAAGTTGTGGAACATGAGTCGGCTCTACGCTGAATAACAGTGTGGAAAAGGCTTTCCAATCCAAGGACAGCTTTGATACTCTCCAAGAGCCATTCAACACAGACCAAGTGTCTAGTCTGTGACTCCTTGTTTGTCCTCATGTAGATGTGGAAAATTGTAATGTTTTCATTCCAAGCTTTTCTGCCAAATACTTCAGCTCTCTTAGTTCAGTCAGGACCCTTGCAATGTGTTTGCCTTTTACTCAACCAGGGAGATAAACATGAGCAGTGCATGGACAGTGCATGGTGCTCCAGTGGTCTGTCTTGGCTAAAGGTCTGTCTTGGCTAAAGGCATACAGGAGGTGAGGTGATGCTTAAAGCGGTAATTTTGCAAAACGGATATCTCTAGAGTGTCTGTGCAGACTGTTTTACCTTGAACAATGAACACCCAAACCGTAAAAACTCACAGGAGGCCCGGGGGGTCCTTTCTGTCCGGGGGGACCAGGTGCACCCATGGGTACATCCCCGTAGAGAGGACAAACCGCTGCACATGTTCTCCTTACTGAATTGGCAAAGGTGGACATCTGCTCCAGAACCACTTTCTTACAGACCTCAATCACATGTTGAGCGGGGAGGGTTGGACCCTGTGTAACAAATCGTTACCACATCCGTCACTGGAAATGACCCAACTGCGGGACATGTCATGTGGAATACGACATGGCATGCTGAAGCAATGTCTGCCTCTCAAAGAAAATGCAGTGAACAATTAAAGCCAACAATTTTTCTTGAAGCTTGTTATGGATTTATAGCCACACCAAATGAAACCATTGGTGTGAGTCATTACTGCGCTGTCACTACAAACTAAAGAGAAACAGTTTGACTGTGTTTTTGACACTATAATTGTTACCAACTGGTGTGTGACAGTCAGTGTAACTACTAATGCAAATGATTAATCAGCTGTTTCTGTCCCATAATTGACAGGTAAATAAAGTGTGAATTACAGTACAGGTTGAAAAGCAGTGCTTTTCATCATGGCTACCTAAAGCACTTCTCTGTACTGTAGCACTGTAATGTTTGTAGTATTAAACGAAAAACCGAAGATTCAGAGGCTTGTATTTTACTCACTGGTGGACCCGGGGGCCCCTGAAAGCCATCTGGTCCTTCTTCACCCCGAACCCCTTTGGCTCCAACAGGGCCCGACGGTCCAGGTAGGCCTGCTGGGCCACGCTTCCCCCGGCCTCCCTGAGGACCATGCTCCCCCCCGTCTCCAACCTACAAAGCGGGTTAATGACATCAACAGGACTGGGTTCAGGACAGATCCAGTGAGTCCATCAGAAAACAAAAAGAAATCAGTTTTGCATGGAAAACAGTAACAAGTTAAAATGCTGATTATATCATGTTAATAGCAACAATAAACAGTCACTGAGTCATACAGATATTTAAGGCAAACTAGCAAGTAAAAAATATGTAATAGCTTTAAAAATTATAAACATGTCTTCTCTGGTGGAGAAGACAAGCGACGCGTGCAAAATTCAGTTTGGTGCAGTCGTGGGTGTTGCTGCCGTTATTTCTTCTACAGATGTTTACGTTTGGAATGACAATTGTTGGACTGATTTTAGATACTTCAGACACTTCGGATTACCGATGGAGAATCAGATAAATGTACAGTAGCATTTTATAACCAATAAAATGGTGATAGTCTGATCGTCATAGTATTGGGAAACACAAACAAGTTATGCTTTGTCTTTTAGTTAAATAGGGGGTTTGGATTGGTGGTGAGTAGCTGGTCATGTATGTGTTCTAATATATGTGTTATAATTATCACTGCTGTAATTATATTTTTAAAAAATGATATTTTGTCAGTGACACTATACCAACAAAATCACAGCTTACCCTTCCTTTTGGGCCCTTAGCTCCGTTTTGTCCCTTTAAAAAAGAGCAAATTCATGTTAAGGATAAGATATGAAGAGGATGTTATGATGAGCAGGGGTGATGAAACATTTAAGTACCTGTGCACCTTGAACTCCTTTGACTCCCTGGAATCCTGTGTCACCCTGTGCAAGGCAAATGAGAAATAAACATGATTAAACTTACACAATTTGATCTATCGAGTGCTGCTCTATGAAGCGATACATTCAAATGTGAACTAGAGCATTTATCATATGAACACTCCCTCTTCATTTTTGTCTCATTAATGGTTCCTGCAACCGATCAGCACAAAAATGCATTATTGTACAATGCAGAGGATGTTGGATTTAATATATATAATTTTTTTTAAATGTTCTTATCACTGTTTTTAAAACAGTAAACAGTAAAAGTAATACATGTACTACAAAGTATTTCTTTACTCAGTATCAACATTGTGTTATATTTTGGAAAGTCTCCAAGGTTGTTATGAACCGGTGTATAGTCAGAATCTTTTGAAATGTTTGAATCAAATACTTTTTTAATTCCTTATTATCACTTTTATTTCAAGAACCAGTGTTGTCAAAATGAAAACTCTACCTCAAATCAACTATCTGTTTACAATGCTTCCCACAACACTCACAGATAAATGGTTCAAATCACTTGATTCTTTAACTTCAAAATTTTATTGGAAAAACAAGAAACCCAAAATTTCTCTATCTACACTCCAAAAGAAGAAATCACTAGGTGGCCTAGAAGCACCAAATTTCCAATGTTACTACTTGGCAAATCAGCTACAGTATTTAGTCAAATGGATTCAGAAGGACAGTCTCAACAGTGCATGGATAGAATTAGAGCAAAATTACTGTAAAAATAACTTAAATAACTCAGTTGCAGACGTCCCTTTTCTACCAAACTCTACTAAGAAAATGAATCACTGTAAGAACATTACAATCCTCTTAACTCTGACAGCCTGGTGGAAAGTAAACAAACTCTCTAAATCATCACTTGCACCATGTAGATACACTCCAATTTGGCACAACCCTGATTTCAAACTGCATAATAACCCTATCTATTTCCCAGCATGGCAACACAAAGGAATCACTCACTTACATCACCTATTTGAAAATAACC
>NW_018127940.1:293830-319658 GCF_001952655.1 Monopterus albus
TGGGTTTTTTTTTTTATTTACTTCCCTTCCTTTTCCCTTTCTTGCATTTCATAGACTGCATAAGTTGGAAATACCCACACTTCACACACTACAACCTCGTTAAACACTCTATATCCTTTTGTAATGTCATGTAACTGTTGTCTTGTCTCCCATGTTCCTTACTGTTTTGTTAATGTTTCTTTGTTTCAATGAAAAGAAAAAAAAAGAACCAGTGTTGAGCCAGTGGTTCAGGTGGCTGGTCTGTGTAGGACTCTTACATCAAACCTGGTGACGCGCAGTATGTCAGCTGATTGCGTGTAGTTGTGTCACATAGTCCTCCTGCATCAACCCTGTTTCATTTGACATCACATGCACAGTCCCACCCCAGATGTGAAGTTGGGTTGTCTGTGCAGATCACCGGACATAGGACTTACCTTTTATAGTAGCACCACTATATGTCCCACATCCAATGTGAAAGAAAACGGACCACTCTCTGACCAAGTTTCATGCCTGGTTTTTAGTTAACTGCTAGCTAAAGGAGAATGCAGTTCCTACCCAGATCTGTTACATTTTTATCTCATAATGATTTTCAGTCTATGAAAGACAATAGTCCATTTTCAAACATTTCCATTCATTTTCATATTAAATGCCTCAGACCTTCAGTTCATGTGCAATAGCTACATGCCTAACAGTCAAATCTGAATAATTCTGATTGTGCCATGTTTTTTTGAGTGATTTGTCTCTTATTTATTTTTGGAATTGGTGTTTACTTGAATTTTAAAACAGACCGGTGCCAGCTTTCTAATCCAAATGCAAGCTTGTTTGCTTTATGGTACACCACAAAAATACAAACAAATAAAAAGTGGTTTCTGCAGGGATATCCTTCTTTATAATTGGCATGGGACACTGTGTAAACACCAAGAACAGGTCCTGAGGGGGAGCTTAGCACTCGTTGTGACCTGCTGTCCAGATGGGGAGAATAAGACACGATGAGTCAACAAGCCCTGAAGGGCAGCCTCTAAACTGACTTACAGAATTGTTTGTTCTGCCTCTTCATGATGGTTTATGATGAGTTTACTGACAGATAAAGCAGGTTGACAATAAGGTAATCAAAATGTATATGTTCTAAGTAGATTTTTAAGGAAAGCCTTTGGTAATAATATTAAGACTATACTCACATTTGACCTTTAATTGTTACCTTAAAATAAAGTCATGTGATGAAGCCATGTTTGGAAAGAAAATAAATTCTATGTGACTAGATGACTTGGTAAATAATTCCTGAATAGCTACTGTACAGTAATTGTGGCATTACTGTAATTAGCAGTTTTGCATTCATGGTGTATTTCTAATGGATGAGGCTGTGTTACCTTAGGCCCTGGTTTTCCAGAAACACCCATGTGTCCCTGTGAAGAAACAATGTGGTTTAATGGCTTGAAGAAAATGAACTAGACTTTAGAAGAGTTCATCTGGAGCACTTACAGTGGGTCCTGGTGGGCCGATAAATCCAGGTCTTCCTGGCTTCCCTGCAGAACCCTTGTAACCTCTTGGGCCCTCAAGAATAAAACATTTATTAAACCAACCTAAGGGACTGTTTTACTCGTTGTCATTTTCCTTTAAAATTGTAAACAACTTTACAAAATGTATTGTCTTCAGTTATTAAAATGAAGTTACTTACAGTTTGGCCTTTGGGACCCATTTCTCCTGTGGGCCCCAGGATGCCTTTCTCCCCCTGTAAATGACACAAATGGTAAATAATTATCCTGCAAACAAACACCTCAATTTTAGATTTATTTACAAAACCAAACAAGATCAGGGAGTTACCTTTGCTCCACTCTGTCCAAGCCTTCCGCTAAAACCTTGTGGTCCTTGATAAGCCTGTGAGGAATACATTTAAATAATACAAATCCACTGTTTCCCAAATCCAGAATAAAGACATCATTATAATCAGAATATAATACCTCTATTCCAGGATCGCCATCTCTGCCAGGTAAACCTGGATCTCCTACAATGCCCTAGGGAGATGTTATCGTTATTTTAAAACACACAAAAAGTTTTGGAAGTCTAAGTGAACTCTCAGGTGTGGGGCTGTGAATTACCTTTGGTCCGATGGTGCCAGCTCTGCCCACAGGCCCTTGGACACCCTAAATTTCAGATTTGACACTTTTACAAATATTCCCAACATTCAAAATAACGCATTGTGAAATCTTTGTGATGTTTGTACTCTGGTGTAAATCAAACCAGAACAAAGTCAGTGTGATTAATTTGTGATACCTACAGGCCTCCCCTTCTCTCCAGGAGCTCCCCTCTCTCCAGGATCTCCTACAATACCCTAGTAGATCACCATTCAAAGGAACATGAGAGTTTACTTTACATACAGAATGTTTCATTCAAAAAAGCAACATGGTATACCAGGGAGCCTTCCTTCAGATTCAGTAGTAGATTATCACTGTGGCCGAGACTTTTCTTTCTGTGCTTCACCAGCTTTTGTTGATATAGTGCAGGCATTCAGATCTCAGCCAAAATCCAGCCACATGAACTCACATTATTTATGGAGACAGCACATAACCCAGACACATACCTCCATTCCAGTGTTTTACCACATTTAAAATGATTTACTGACTCTTCACACTCACATGAATTAGGTGTCTTATTATGGAACAGGGGATCTGATAACAACACACCTGCTTTCCTCTGAGCCCAGGATGCCCTGCTGCACCGGTGGTCCCCTTTTCTCCCTAAAAATCAAAGCTCAGTGGAATATCACAGATATCAAGATCTAGATAAAAAAGAACACATAGGAAGGAGGAGATATAAATACCTTAACTCCTTGAAACCCTGGAATTCCTTCATATCCTTTTTCACCTTTAGCACCCTTCAAAGAGGCCAAAACATTAATAATCCAGTAATCTCTTGCAAAAGGGCTCACCCCTATGTCTGAAATGTTAACTTACAACTGGTCCTGCTCTCCCAGACCCTCCGATGTCTCCGGGTGGCCCACGAACTCCCTTTAATTACAGTCAAAATGTCGACATTACACCTTCTCGGTTATCTATAGAGTTGAACAACTTTAATAACCTGCATGAAAATCCAATGAAAACTTACCAACCTAAATTAATGGCTGTCAAATTAAACAGGTCTAATTAAAACCCGAATCCAGCGGAGAATTTTACCTTGAAGCCCACTGCTCCTTTTAATCCTTTCAGTCCCTTAGGACCTCTGTCTCCCTGTGAACACAACATCTCATTAATGCTGATTTGTAACATCTCAGGGTAATGAAAATTATAAACCTGCACGTGATAGATTACCATTTGACCCCAGGGTCCTTTCATTCCTTTCTCGCCTTTGATTCCTTCCTCACCCTGAGGAAAAGTGTGTGAGGTTTCATGAATGTACTTTGCAGAATGACCCAAACTGAAGTGTAGCCCTGATACAGGAGCATATAAATCCCAAACCTACCTTTGGGCCTGTCTCACCAATGCTGCCGTAGTCCCCTGCGTTTCCTCTGGTGCCCTGCAAGACAAGCTGGGCTTAATCTGAGCACTGCAGATATTTGTTTGTAAATGGACCAACTTGAGATTGTCTTATTTAACTACACTTTAATGATCCCACAGCCATAGGTGGCAAAATATGTTAAAGGAAAAGCATGGGGAAAGTACTCAGTAGAGTGTCAGCTGCATAAACAGGCATAACATATTACACAATATTTCTGAAAAGTTGCATTACTCCTTTATAGTGTATATGAAGCTACAGCCAGGACTGATTTAACTTATCATAGCACAAAGACTGGAACCAGTCAGCACAAAGATAAAAACTATTTGCTCAGACATATCTTGTTTGTTAAACCAAACACTTTATGATTTGTACATGGTCATGTGCAGGTTTAAAAGCTTTAAAGGTGCCAGAAATACCAACAGGAAGTCTGGTAATGCATTGCTGTCTCCCAGCTGCAATGTCAGACTGTATGTGAGAGTGATATATGTTTATATATTTATATATTGAGAGAGAGAGAGAGAGAGATAAGTTATGAATGGACCAGAGCTGTTTACACACATGCTGATTTCCTCAGTAGTAGAAGGAAAAGTCTTTTCCAGTTGGTTGTATTCCACTGAGTCAACAAACAGATTAAACACATTCAGGATCTTTGTGTTTTTAGTTTATTTTACCATCTCACCTAACACCGATTTTAAGCAGACTCAGCTGGGCAAAGGCTAACCTCAGAGATGGCCGACAGTACGGCGACAGGCATGACCGTTAAGTTTATGAAGCTTCTATGGCGGTACAGCTTTGACGTGGAAAGGACCACCCACCACCTGAAATGGACAGTTCATATATCTGTGCCAGGAAATGCCCTCCTCGAATGCCAGCAGGGAAGGAGAGAAACATGTTCGGGGCTCTGTGATTCACAAGCTAGCAGGAGGTCAAAACTTTTACCGGTTACACAAGACAGATGTTTATTCCCAGATGAGCTACAGCTGCATTTCTGGACATGAAAACTGCATGTAGCATGTACAGCTCTGGAAATGTGCTTTGGGTGTACCTTGGTCTACATGCACAGCATGGGGGATTAACCTTGAGTGTAGAAGATGTTAAATGCCAAGACATCACATACATCACACTCCTTCCTTAAACACATGTTCCCCAGAATATTTTTAAAGACTTTCAAATCCACTCCAACACAACAGTGACTGTTAAGCATCAAAGAGATTAACAAGTCATAAATCTAAACTGGAAACAATCCTGTCTGCAGCTCCCTGAAGGAAACAAATGTGAGCGTATTCATTCAATGATACATGTGTAATTGGCTCCTCTAGCATCGTACTCTGTTCACAATCATTTCCACAAGCCTTTCCTTTTTTCATAGTTTGGTCTTCCTGTTGTGAATTAATTAGTCTCATCCACAAATATTTAAAACATTTAAACAAATAAAACATCTGAAAATTTCACACACAAGCAGATTAATGCTACTCATTATGAAACAGAGAAATATAGGAACAGTATTGCTCAACTGCCTTGTTTTCCTGTGTGTGTCTGTGAGAGAATGAGAGAGAAAGATTTATTACGTTTGGTTCTGTTTCGTCCAAATGGAAAAGCAAAATCATTACAAATCCTGTGACCTTTTGCCATTTCAAGTTAAATCCTATATTCTAGAGCAGCAGCTCCTGTTTCAGAACTACAAAATCATTGTCACAAATATTTTTGCTTTGTGCTTGTCTTGGCTTCCTCCTAGAACTTCTGCAAAGCAAATATGATTTTTTCAAACGGTGAAAGGAACCCCTGTGTTTACTATCTCTAAGTGCGTCTGCTTCCAGATCTGTTTCCATCCTGTTGTGTCTCTGTTGTACTTCTATTGCCATTTTCCACAGGGCGGATGAAAAGCTTAAAATGTCACAATTCAGTTAGTCCAAAAAGAGGAAGAGGCCGTTGCTCACAGAAAGAATATACTGGGTAAACCCCAGAATGTGCACTCATCCAGCATATAGCATAAGGTTAGATATTCATTCATTCATTCATTCATTTTCTAGGAGGAACAGTAATTTGGTGCTAATCATATTGTAGTTTAATTTACCCAGTTTCCTTGCCTTCCCGGTTCTCCGGTGTTCCCTGGAAGACCTCTGTGACCCTGCAGAAGAAAAATCAATGTGTCAGCATAGACTCCAATTGTCTTATCAGTGTTATCATGACCAGCCAATTTTCACTGGACAGGTAGATTCAATACCTTTGGCCCTGGAGGACCCTGAATGCCAGGTTGTCCGTGCACACATCTGCAAGACGCCCTTCCAGCTGTTAGGCCGATCTCTGCATACCCTCCGCACTGCCATTGACAGATAAGCAACAGAATTTGAGGTTTTGAAACTCTACATACATTTCTACGAGAGGAAGTTTTACAATCTTGAATCTTAAACAACTCACCACACTAGAAAGCTCACAGCAGCCCTCTGAATAAGCTTGCTCTGGATCACATGACACATCCATCTGCTGGAGGTCCAACTGAAAAGAGACAGAAGATACATTTAAGTTGTAATCTAAATCAAAGAAAGTTGTGATATAACTTTAAATATATATAAATCATAGTTGTCAACGTACAAACACAGATCGATCTCCTACAGCCCGCTTGACGATGGAGGTGTACCCTCGGCGAATGACTGGTCTTGGCTCATCAATGGACTCCACACTGACCTCTTCACAGTCTATCAGCAGCTTCACATGGCTGCCCTTCACACTCACTGCCAACTTGTGCCATTCGCCATCAAACAACTTTTTCACATCATGGAAGGTCCTCAGAATCTGGCTCCCATGGGGGCTAGTGTAAAAGAAGTCTAAAGACTGTGTGTCACCGTGGAAACGCAGGCCAACTTGCTCTTGTCCGTTCGGGTCGCTGACCTGCCACAAGTTCCAGGATTTCTTGGCAGTGTCCTTGGTCATCTTAAATGTTGCGATGATGGAGTAGTCAGAGGGAAGCCCATCTGGATATACATCACTGTGGCACGGGAGTGAGGTTTAGAGAGCTGAGTAATGTCAAACAGAGGCAACTTTTTTTCACAAAATAATAATAACAGCCTTTTGTGGGAACATGAGGGTTTTGTTTTTCAAAAACATGAGTAAGTAGAAACAGAACAACTTGAATGTTAAGTTTTGCCATATGAGTTGGGACAGTTTCAATACATGCATTTGCAAAACAGCACCAAACTCAAATGGAAACACTTAAATCAACATTACTCACTAACAGTCAAGACTGAGCTAAATGCTAACATCAACATTTCATGACAAGGCTAACATGCTGCTGTTTAGTGGGGGCAATGACCATCATGGTCACCAATACACCTGCATTGCCTTGCCAGCGAAATATGCATCAAAATGTTGTTGTTGTTTTTTTAATATCTGGGAATATCATGTAGTCTAGTACCGTACCTCATGGTCCTCCTTAAATGGATGGAGGGATTGACTCGGTAGGCCACTGCCTCAGGTTGAGAGCCATCCACCATCCTCACTCCTTTCGACTCGGGCACGTGAAACTCCTCCAGGAGATCAAAACCTCACAGCACAAACACTGAACTCAGTTTGACATCACACTGATTCAGCATCAAAGGTGATGGACTACTTCTAAATCTTATGTCAGCGCTGATATCACAGATTCTTTAAACAGTCGCATTAATCTTTTGTCATTAATGAAGCCATCTCTTCACAGCTGCAGTGAGGCCATTTATTAAACTCACTGACATGAACAGGCAGTTTATTTTTCTTTCATAGGTTGATTTAGCGTCTGAATTGTAAACACTGGTCTCCTTGTGCTGTTTGAATGATGTTGATGAGTGGCTGCAGTGTTTCCTGTGAGATTAGAACATGGTGAAGGAACAGTGATATCTCAGACATTATTATTACTCACTACTGCTCATATTATTTTTTCTGACAGACTGTTTAATCTGTGGTTAGGATGCCATTGTGTTAACTGGATTATTTATGGTAACAGGGAACCTGTTCTCATGTGGACAGCTCAACACCAGGATGACCTCTTGACCTCACAGTGACCACAGAGACACTGAAACCAGGGAATAATATACTGGGTCGACTGCCATTAAAGTTGTATTATCTGACAAACACTGACATCTGCTGGTCTTGGTGCAGTGGTACTGTACTTGGAAAAAATCCTAAAGTCATGGCACATGATGTGATATACTGTATATTATTATTGTAAATTCTGTTTTATTTAACCAGGAGATGCCTCACTGAGGTTAAATATCTTTTTATCAGGAGTGTTTGTCAGGGATAGCAGCAGCACATATAACATGGCCATCTGTGACCAGCTATACAGAAATAACATATTATAATGTATGATTCAGAGTTAATAAAAATAAATTAAAACTTACTTGGAAACGTTTGGCACTGGTTCAATCCCAAGATGGCAAAGAGGACTACGAACACCAGTATAACTTTGCGGAGTGGCATTTTCAAACTTTGGGAGTCAGGAGCTGTAAGTGCCTGAAGTACAGTAATTAAATAAATCAGTAATTTAGTAAATCAGATTCACTGCTATACTGTATGAGAATAAAGTAGACTTAAATACTGTAGAAGTCAGTCACCAGAACTAGTCATTTTAAAAGTAAGTGTTAAAGATTTACTTTATGATCAAAGCAGAACTGGTGAAATGTTTCCTTTTACTCTTATTAAGCTTTTAATTTTTGTAATGCAGTGCCAATGCTAAGGTTTGATCATCATCTAAGCAATATAAAATCAGATTAAGCACATTTAAGCAATATTAAAAGTAGTATCCACTGAATTTATACAATGCAAAAAATCTAGTTTAGCCAAATTAGAGGATGCAATTACACTAATCACTAGAATCTATATACACATTTCATAAACCTGCACTGTCTTCTGTTTGATTAGCAATATGAAATCATAGGCAAATCTAATTTATATTATTTTCCACTACCTTAATGTATTTTACAATAAAGAAAAAATGACAGAGAAAAATTGGAATTACTCACATATTCTAGAGAAACAAAGTCCCAGGGATCTTGCAGATGGATCGTTTCCAGATCCTGGTATGAGGATATATCCTGCTCTAAAGAACCATCCCAGGCCCAGTGTCTGAGTTGAACAGGAGGACCATTCAAACTGGACGTTCTGGGTCTCACAGGAGCCTGACCCCAGAGCTCCACTCCACCTTTGGTCCCCAGGGGGATCTGTCTCTTCTCATAGGGCAGTTACATCTACAGTCACTGCAAGGTAATGCAATCTGGTAACCTGAGTCACCATAAGAAGGAAATGTAATTGAATGTACCGGGGCCTTTATGTGGATTAAATGTGCTGAAAGGGGAAAAATGACTGTTATCAAAGTTCAATGCAGCTCTCAGAAAAGTGTTTTGTGTACTTGACTGTGCAGAACCTTTGCACGTCTCCTTGCTCATCCAATGCTATAACTAGAGAAAAAGACTTGTGAGGACTAGTGTAGGAACCTACTCTATAATTCCTTTAAAAATAGTCACATGTTTAGTGCATTTGCATTCATGGCAGCATTTCACCATCTGCACTATCTCACTGAGAGAAAGATGCAGTATGTCACAGCTAAACGCAAGATGCTGTGCAAACATTCCAGCCAGAGTAGACCACATTCAATCTAAACCATCGCACTGCATCCAGCTACAAGGCTAGATGGAAGATGTGAGAAAAGGAAAACTGCCTTTAAAGCATGCAGATTCATTCATGCAGTGCTGCTAATTTTGATATTATGATTTTATAAAAGATAAGAGCTAATCTACAGTAATTGACCAGTTACAAACTACTTTTCGCTTTTTGTGAATGTGGCAATCTTTAGTGCCCATTCAATGACATAGTTCAGCTGCATGAAAGAAACACATACGATATACTATATAGAGAAGGACAGAGATGAAGGAAAAATAAGACTGGTTCATTCTTTGGGAGCCATACATATCTGTATAAACCCATCCAATACTGTAGTTACTGACATATTACAGCCTGCGATGATGTGGCTAATAAAAGGAGCTAAAATGACCATAGCAGATTCTGCACTCCACAGCTGTCTCCGGTGGCTTTCCGCAAGCAGGTTTATTACAAAGTAATGTTACAGTAACAATTTCAGCTCTACTAAAATTAACCATACATTAACATGGATGCACAAGAAAATGTCTACACGGCGTGGCACCCCTTCAATGCACACGCTGCTGTGACATAGTCAAACAAAACAGGGACTGCGGCAGCTGACAAACTTGGACTTGCAAGCTTTGTGATTTCTGCTACTTGTCTTAGTGTTTTTTCAAAGGTTTCTGCAGTGCTTAGTTGGATTTATTGTAGTATATTGCATTGCCCTTTAAATGTGTGTTGGCAGTATATCATAGCACTTAAATATATAATTGCAGTGCCTCAAATGGTAGCATAATGCTACTCCAAACATCACCATACATAAATGACAGTACATTCAGTAACTCTCAGTGCACTATGCTGCATGTTGCCCTTCATTAGTGTGTAGAAACGTTAACCATACAACACAGTCATTCCTAGGTTTTCTAGTGTTCATCAGACCCCTACAGGTTTTGCATCAATAAAGTAAAATACAATAAAAACAATCTGACATTTTTCACAGAAAATAAAATACATTAAAACCAAATACACAAGGCCAAAAACATTCCATTCTCACATAATATTAAACCATAATGCCTCAACAGAATATTTTACATCTTCACAACAATTTAAATAACAATTAATACACTTGCAGTCTTTTAAATTATATATCTCCAGTGTCCGTTACATGTTTAGGGTAGAACTAGCTCCTGGGTTGTTTGTTTTCAAGGCCACTGACTATCGCTTGGATCCCTTGGCCAGTTTTTTTGTGGGAGTGGTTCTTCTCTGAGGCGTGGGGATCTTGGAGGGTTTTCCTCCATGTTGGTGGGGCGCAGAGCGCGGCGTTACTCGGGTTGAGTCACCAACCGTCTCAGACACATCCGAGCACACAGACTGGATGTCTGAGATGTCGAAGTCTGAGGCGTCACTTGCTCTGCGACTGCTCCCTCTGCTTCCTGGTCGGCTGGAATTTTTTCTTGAGTCTAGAAAGATAAAATAAAGGCCACCAGCAGAGGTATCAGTGATGCCGCCGGCAGTTATTTACAGTTGAACATGCTGTTGTAGTAGCAACCACTGTGGCACAGATTCAAAGCAATTTGACTGACATGACAATAAATACTGACAAACAAATACTATCAGGTAAATTTAACCAAATACAGAACTTCTATCATGCTCCTCCCAAATTATTTGCATGCTGTTTCTCACCTATTGTTTGTGCTCGAGCTTTCAATACGGCGGTGCTGATCAAGGTCCCCTCTTCACCGGACTGAAATCCTTTTCCTGACAAGTACCCAGGAAGGCGTAATTTGCTGCTTTGAACTGGTGTACTCTTCAAAAGACAGAACTTTAGTTAATTTCATTTGTAATCTATGGTAGCTCATTGTACAATATACATAAATACAGTGTTTTGAAAATGGTCCTCATCAAGTGAAATATCAATATATTAAATTTTATGAAATATTCTTCTAAAATCCTTATTTCTGGAACAACTGGGGCATCTCTTTAAGAAGCAGTTAGGATTTGAACTATATGTTAAAGCTGTAGACTTACTGTAATAAGTCATTAGCAATTATATATGCATGCATTACATGTAAAGTGGGTCGTACAACATATTTATCAGACAAGAATTAAATAGAGCCTATTAGTAATCAGAGAAGTTTATAGACCCAACCAAAATCTCTAACACACAGAGCCAATTGGCATGTTTAACATCTTGCAGATCTGACTGTGTTTTTTTCTCCCAATTGCAGAATAAAAGTGGAATTCAGCTAAATGTGAACTCTATACCACTATCAATCATTGCCGGTGATATATTTGTCTCCGCTTTGTTAAATACGCAGTAGATTTCAGGTGGGTCATAAATCTGAAGCGCTCCACATCATGTAGTGACTATACCTCTGAGGATGAACCTTGGCTCTCAAAGGAGTCTGATGATTTAAGAGCAGTGGAGGTTTTGCTGTTTGTAAGCCAGGGCTTATCATAATTGCGGGTTATGTGTTGGGGAGTCTGAGGAACAATGGTAAATCAAAAAACACAGACACGGATTTACAAATCAAAAACTACAAGAAACACTAGATGGAAGAAACACAAAATAAAGTGCTAAGAAAGCATGACAAATAAACTAAGGCAGATAAATGAGAAAAAAATAAATCATGGTGGGGAATAATATAGAGTGTGGCAAGACAGCTAGACAACTAGTTCCAACACTAGAGTGGAGGACCTCACCTTGGGTGTACTGGTCACTGCTGGGTTTGGTGGGAGTGGGCAGCTCTGACTGGAGGTGGATCTGTTGGGGGAAGCTCCTCTGGATGACGGCCGAGATCTCCGGCCCCTGTAGCGGAAACTCGCCATCATCTGGGTGGTGCCTTCTGGGAGGATGAACTTCTCTCGTAGCTCCAGGTTGGTCCTGCCTTTAGCTAAGAAATAACACTTTGAATGAGCCATATCACATAAATGCATGATGATGATGAGGATGAGGAGGAGGAGGAGGATGTGAGTTAACACCTTTTTTTCCAACTGTAACTCCCTAATTTTCTAACAATTTCCCAGTAATGTCTTGGGAAGGTTTTTGGAAATAACTATGTACAGTAATTTGGTGCTAATCATATTGTAGTTAAGCAAATGTGGAAACATCCTCACAACAACTGCCCCAAGGAAACATTCATTCAGTTTTTATACTATACTTTATACTATAAAAAACTTTATTAATCATACATTTTGAAATTTAAAATGTTGCCATTTTAGTAAGTGAAATTTTACAGAAGGGATTAACTGTTATTAATTAACTGAAAATGTACTAAATTGAACACTGTTTTTGTTTAGCACCACATTACAGAGTGACTTCCAAGAAACTTCTAAATAAGTGACTGGGAAGTTATTAGCCATGGTGTGGCTGTCTGCTTTTAACTAAAGCATAATATTTAAAATAAAATGAAATAAAAGCTGGGATTTACTTACAATATAAATAATGAAAACACATGCAGTTTCACATGTCATCCATACTGTTCAACAGAAGTCAAATAGCTGCTGCAACAGTAATGGAATAAACTTTGTGCCAAACTTTGTTTGATTAGACTGCTGAATAAATGGTGAAAAATTAAAATAAATCAAAATGTGCCCACACACTCTCACACCAAAACTTCCTTAATCAGAATAAAAATTCACACGCTATTATAAATCAAACACTTTAAATCATTTGTGTTAAAACAAATTGAATTACATGCAGTGATAATCAATCAACTACAGTGTTAAACCAAGTAAACCCTGTAATAAATTACAATTTCAACTGTGTTGTGTGCTATATAAAGAAAACTCCATCTTTTCCCCCCAACAATAATATGACAGCTAAGATGCTGCTGAACATTTTAGATGGTTTTCAAGTGTTTGTTTTATTGTCAAGCAAACCTGAAAACTGCAAAAGAGGATTGGCTCTGAACCATTACATGGTGAGAGAAAAAAGAGCTAGTTTTGGCACATCATCCCCAAACTGACAGCAGGTGATGTGACTCACAAAAACAATTGCATGCATGAAATCCAGCTGGAGCTGAGTGACAGTTGATGTGAGTGGAGCTGGTTTCATTCATTCACAAGGAACGCTCACACACAGCTATGGTGGTGCACACCAGGGACAACGCAAGCAGCACACACTCGGATGTGCAGACACACATACCACTGGTGGGTTCATGGAGCAAGGTCAGAAAGTGTGAGATTTGCCAACCTAGAGGAGACTGAGTAATTGAAGAGTTTGACTCCGAGCGTAACATTTTGCTCCCGTGGTGATGAACTAGAAGAAATAATACCGTGTTAAGGAAGAGGAAGGTTTAGTAGAAACAAAGAAAATGATGATTAATACAGGAAATAGTAGAAACAAGCACAGACAGCTTTTGCACTAGATGTGGCAGGTAGGATGTTTTTATATGTAACGTAGGTGGCAGACTGGTGATCGGCACTTGTCTATCAGCTTTACACAATCACTTTACTGTTCTTACTCTCCACATTCAAGTTCTAAAACTCTAACAAATGAAGTATAATTTCTAAGAGATCACTGCTGTGTTATTTCACACAGTTTGTCCTGCAGCTTTCTCCTGTATCTGCTATTATTTTAGACTGCTTTGTTGTTAAGATAGCAGGAACAGACTAAAACAAAAGTTAACAACCAGTGAAATGATTCCAGAGTACAGAATAAATAAGTACAATGGCCAATAAAAAGAGACAGAAAAGACAGGGCACAGTGGGTACTTCTAGTACAATCATAAATAATATTTACCATGATATTCTGGTGAAAATAAATGAGAAATGGCTACATATACATATAATCATATAACCATAATCAAGATGTAACGATGTCAAACCAGTTCACATTAAATAGTCACTGTGCAGTCTCATTTAGCCTGGTTCAGAAACTATTCTCACTATAAAATTGTTGATATATTCATACAGTCATTTTTACAATATTAAAAATCTCTATCAAGTGTACCCATCCTGGTAGCATACAGCAATGTTTTTGTAAATCAAAAATTGGACAATATAAATCAGACTGATGAAGAGTTCGGCAAGATAGAGATAAAACAAATGTAATATAGATTCCTTCTCTGTTAAGTGCCAAACCATTTCACCACACACTACAATAGCAAGCATGAGTGAATACAGAAGTAGACTTTAGGCAAAACTGGATGTGCACATGTGTCTGTATTTTCAGTGGTGCTTTCACTGTGACTTCTTGCAGTGAACATTTGAACTCACCACGGCAGGGGTCGTTCTTCACCAGGAACTCATCCAGAGCCATCCAGCCTCCTCCCACCCGCACCATCACAGTGCTACGTAAAATGCGGACCAGACGAAGCTGCTGTGAGTCTCCAAACTACGGTGGCGGGAGGAAAACAGAGAGAGGAGGCCTCAAAACACAGAACTCTCTCTTTGCAGCAAGATGCTGTGCAACACTAGAAACCAGACTGGTGTGGATAATCAAACGTATTCCATTTAATTAATTAATCATGTCTTCAGTCGGTAATATTTCATTAAGCTGCTAACATCATGCATCCATCACAGATGCTTTATGTTCACTTCTGATTTCCTTTCCATGTTGCACAGGTTTACACATACAAGACTTTGACACAACATCAACAATGAATTTTCATTCTCAAAGACAAAATACACAAAGGTCAATCCAACTGGTTTCTTCTAATAAAGTGTGCTGGTGATTATGATTCAAATTTTATTCTAAAATTTCTACACATAAATAAGTTCATTATTACTAAATATGTTGCTGAAATCATCAGTTTTATTATCATACTGTATGATACCAGTGGTGGAAGAAGTACTCAGACCTCTTACTTAAATAAAAGTAGCAATACTGATGCATTATTGTGTACATCCCATTTAATGTAGCAGCTTTATTATATGCTTATAATTTGAATTACTTCTGGGCAGCTTGTTTTCTACCAGACATCAATCACAAAATGATGAAATAAGTACCTCGGCTAACTTAGAAACACTGGTTTAAGCATATCATGTAGTGGCGTTTAGTGGACTAAACCTTTAGTCCAAAAGAATTCAGGCGCTACACTTATACTATACCTGTCACAAGTAACTACAAATTGAATTTGAGCTCCTGTATTGCATTGCCAAGCTGCATAGTATATACAACAATTACATAAACTATGCAGCTTTACAAACGTGATTATTTTATTATTTTCTTTAAGTCATTTCATCTTATTTGTGGTTTCGGGTTGTAACGTCTGACTTAATTCCCACAGCGTCTACTGCACGTTGAACATTAACTGAAGGCACATCATTATACCACCAGAAGGCACTAGTGTACAATAATTTGCCTTTATTTACCAAGCACACATACTAAACACTGAGCATGTTATAAATGAAGGTGGTTCAAGACTGGACAGAGGTCACGCAGCCAGTTGGATGTGACCGTGAGCATTAGCACAGAAACACAACCCACACGACAATCACAGCCGCATGCTTTCTGCCAAAAACAGTCACACCATGATCAAGCAGACAAACGGCGATGTCCTGCAATCCAGCACTCTGTTGCATTTTCTATAGCTACAGTACCACTCAGTGACTCAGGATGCATTGACACTGATGCAGATCTAATGCAGCTACTTTTCCCATAACACACTGAGAACAACATGAGGAATGGTTCAAATCATTTCTGTCTAATCCACCACAGTGTGACACGCAGGCATGACTAAACACTGATGATGACCCTCCACTACAAGCCTATTATCTCATGATAGCTTATCAACCAGTAGAAATCTTGCATTTGTATGATTATCAGAATGATTTAATGCCACTGGTGAATTTAGTGATCAAATACATTAAAGGTGATGATGATCTGGAGGAAAAAAGAGGCACAAGAAACATCTAAAGAATAACCATTTACCAGAATACAGCTTTCCAATACTGCAACGTGTAGGTGGGGGGTAAGATTTTGATTTTCCCTGTTTGCTATTGTCTCATCGCCGATTAAGGAGTCATGTAAGCAGTGAACCAGACCAAACTGTCAAAAGAATTATTTCAGTTCATTGTTGTGTGATACATCAGTACAAACCACCACTAATGCTCCTGTCCCATCTCACTAACATTTTTAATCTTAATCCAGTGAGCTTCAGAAAGCATGTGGCAAACGGACGTACTCAGTAATGCAGTTTACATTGCAACATGCAGTTTCTCAAGACATATTAACTCAGAAGATTAAATGGAAAGCAAAGCAGTAATTGAAATCATCAAGGCTGCCCAAGTATGAAAAAAAAAATGAAGAAACAGGATCAGTTACACAAAGGTGTGTCAGCCAGTGTTGAGGTAAATCATTCCCATGATACCAAAGTGCCAAAGGCAAGCACACAGAGAGCATTGTTTTCCAAACTGCCCAGCAGATGAATTAATGCCCATGAAGTATAAAATATGGGCTGAAATGGCATTGGCATATTTATATTTTATTCTCTGAAACTCAAAAGCAGATATGTACAATAAACATTTACTATATTCAGAGCCAAAAATGTTGTCATCTGAATAAACTGAGAAACATTATCAAACTTAAAGACACGGGGCCTTTAATGCTTCTTTAATTAAAGCAGGTTTTATATTCTGATATAATTAAAGCAGGTTTTATATTCTGATCATATTCAGCTACCATTAATTGTTTGACCAAAAACACATCTTAGGCCAGTGTTCCCTGTGGACCGAATGAGGAAACCACAGATCTTTACTTCTACTTCTGAGTTCCAGTCTGAAAACACCAGCCAGGAATCTGGGCAGAGATTCTTAATTGGAAAAGCAAACATGGTAAATGAAACGGGGATAAGGCTTGATAGGGCACAGAACAGAAGGTTCAAAGAAGAGGACATTCATATGTACCTGGTTTCCAAGGTAGAACTGGTGATGTGAGGAACAATAAAAATATAGAAATATTAGAGTTTTTATTGACAGCACATTCAACACTTACCTTCACCAGGATTTTCCAATAAAAAAAGATCTAGTTTAGTATTTAAAACATTTCATAATCATGGCATACGGTGGTATGTATTTGTTAGAAAAACTGATTTGGCTCTTAGATAAACTGAACAGGTATGAATCTGCTGCTTACCCGGTATTTGTTGGCACCGATTTGCTCCACTTGGAACCGTTTTGGACATTTGCATTTTGCCACTTGACGTGTAACCTATAGAGTGAAAATTTAATTGAACCATGATTAAAAACATGTCCCCAAGATTGCCAATGTAAAATTCAGGCCATGAGAGTTTGCATTACCTCATCTTCGATTTTGTCTGCATCTGTCAGTGGTTTGTAAGCATCCTTGTTGGGATGGAGAGCTGCCACAAACTCATAGTAGTCAATGTAGCCATCACCGTCTCTGTCGAATATGTCAGCCACAGCGCTCATCTCCAGACGACTAGTGGGGAATCCTATTGAAAAGCCATTAAATGTTACAAAATGAGTCTTTTGCGTGCTGTTCCGTTATGAGTTTGTATGGCGGACACTTACTGGAGGACAGAATGCCGTCTATGAACTCCTGTCGGGTCACCTTGCCATCTTGATCTTTATCAATGCGGCGGAAGAAGTCCATTACACGAGACTTTTTATGGTTCATCCAGCGCATGTAGCGCTTCCGCCACACATCAAAGTCGAAGTTGGCAAATTCTTTTAACTGTAGAGAAAAAAATAAAAGGTGATATGAACAATCAGAAAAGCACAAATGTGCAGAAAAATGCACTTGCAATAATATAGGTTTGTGCTGGATTACCTCCTCCAGTCTGTCGAGGGCATCATTGAGTTTCCTCCTTCTGTCCAAAGCCAGCAGCCAAACGTGCTGCCACTTAGTAACCAGCAAGTTGACCCTCGGGTTCTTGGTTTCAATGGGAGCCTGTGTAGCTGGTGTATACATTGTTTGTGTGGGAGAACGTTTTCCTGCAAGTGAAAGACAACAGTCTTCACAATGACTATACTTCAATGTAATCAGGAGGAACAGATTATCAATGGCATCATGCCAGGTGCTAACATGAACAAGATGAGGATGTGGAGTCAGGCTGAAATGACTCAGCACTGTGTGCCAGGTGGCTCAGGTCATGCTTTGTGAGGGGTATTTGTGGGATACATACTTCCAGCTCTTCCTTTGTCAAGCACAGGGATTTGAGACTGGGTCTGGGGCTCCACAGCAGGCTTCCTTTTGTGTGTCTTGGTGATTTTGTCAACATCTGGTTGCTTCCTGGTCATTTCCTCCATGAATGCCTGTAGGGAACCAGTGACAAATATGCTTCCAGTGTGCATCATGTACTCTCAAGGCAGCCAACTGCTGTACTTAGAGATAGAACAGGGTAGAATCTTGGCAGGAACAGAAACAGAAGGAGCACAGTTTGCTCATCAAGACTTAAAGTCCAAATCGCAAACAGTTTGAATTTCTGGGAGGAAAAAAAGTTAGAATTAGTTTTATTGAGGTTTTACTTTACCTGATGTTCTGCTATGAGGCTTTTGACCTCTTCAATCTCCTGCGGCAGTGGCTCCTTGTCCTTATCGTAGAGGTTGGTCTCAGCCCACTGTAACCAGGTCAGCAGATTCTCCAGCAGCTCCTGAGTAGCTATCAGCTCAGTGAGAGCTGTGGCTAATCGCTGCTGGCGCTGCCTGGCCCAAGCCTGCACCTATAACAACAACATTATAGTACACAAATTACACATAGTAACTAGAGACAGAGCAAATCCTTTAGTGAGATGCTGATGCAATTCTAGTTTACATCTTTGTGTGAAAAGGTTGGAGGAAGTCTTCCTCATTGTAACTTTAAGCATCTGTATAGTGTAATCGGGTATGACAGGGCAGAAAGGCATGCATCTAGGACTGCAGCTGTGAACTGACCTCTTCAAATCGTGCTTTAATGATGGTGTTCCAGTGTTTGATGGTTGTGATAGAGTCTGGATGGCAGATGCTGAGAATGGCCTCCCCCATAGTGATTGCTTTATTTAGAGCAACTCGTTTTTCCTCCAGTTTCTTCATAAACTCCTTTAACAATAGCAAATGGAAAAGAGTTCAGATTTGAAACTGGATTATCTTTAGCAAACATAAAACTAAAGCGCTACTAATATGTTTTATATATTTCAATTGGTTGAAATTACATAAAAATAGTCATGATTCTGAGTTTTTACATTAGAAGATGATGAGGCATCTACTTTAACACAGGCAACAACTACAGAATCAGGGTCTTAACAGTTTACTCAAGCACAAGACAAAAAGAATGCAAGCATGTTTCATGTCAAAGGAGTCAAAATACGTATAAAACCTGAATTTACTGTACACTTAACATTTTGCTAAAGATAAAATATAGATATATGTATTTGCAATGCTCGCCTTGTGTTGTTCAATAAGTGCACGCAGAGCCTCCTCATCATCAGGCAGGCTGCCATGGAAACGCAAACTCTGCTCGGCCTCAGCCAGCCACTCCAGCAGGATATGAACAGTAGAGTGAAACTCCTCACCCTGCAGAAAAAAAGCTCAGGTCACGTCAAGCTAATAGACTCCATCTTCCTTCAGTCTAACAACTACACAGGGGCTCTGCAGTACCTGACACAGGGCCTGCTCCAGCCGAGCCTGCTTTGACACCGAGAGGTTGCACACCGTTTCCCAGCGAGTGCTCAGCTCCTGCATCTGGACTTTGACCCAGGATGAGTCGTCATGACTGCTCTCAATCAGCTCCTTGGCTGAACGTTTCAGGGCCTGAACACTTACTGTCCTCTTTCCCAGCTCCTTCTGGAAAACCTGCAGAGGACAGTCAGGCAAGGACACAGTCAGATGGCACGGGCCTACACACAGCGCTCATGTGTTCATGTATGACAGCAAAAGTTAATTTTGTACAAATTAGAAAAAATGTTTTTATGACAAGGCTTGCTGTTTCCCAGCTAACATAATATATTTAATAAATGTAAAAAGGTTTGTGTAATTCAGGCATATTTCTGCTACTGTAAATTTAATGAAAAATACAAGTACAAAATAATTTTACTTGAGGAAAATGCATTTAATTTCACCAGTCACAGCTACTTGTGCATGTAAAACAGAACAGCTTCTGTTGCTGATGTAGCACAATTATACTAGAAAGCAAATAGCAATAGTTTTCTGGGCATCCTTGCCAGACGGAAACATGGAACGGCACTAACTAGTGCTAACCCTTTAGTTGTTTGGATTTATTGCCAGACCCTGGTGTGTCCTTTGTCTCTTATTATGATAAAAAAAACAATCACTGATGAAAGAAAATGGTGCTGCTAATACAGGTATGAAAACATGTATCCTTGCTTTTAAAGTTTGATGTTTCCTCGAAAAGACAGATAATCAACTACTGTAGATGATCGAACAAAAGTGAGACATTCTGTGTCTTTTCTACCTTGTGGTTGTCTATCAGGTTGAGAACCAGGTCTATGTCTCCATGTACAGGCTGGTCCTCAGCCAGTTGAGGTTCCACTTTGTACAGCCAGTCGATGAGAGCCTGGAGTGCATCTGTAAACTGGCCTGAGAACAGCAGGGCCTCCTCCAGCTTGTTTTGTCTGCAGGAGAAAACAAATCATTTGCAGTGAATAAAGAGCTTTTTAGCTGCTAGTTGGTGGCACAGAATACAGGACAGATGTGGGAATATGTATTCTTACCTTTCTACTGACTTGCCACAGACAGTGTCCCATTTGTCCCTCAGTTCGCTCAACATGTCGTCCAGCTTCTGATTATCATCCTGCAGGGAGGTTTTGTCTTTCAGCGCCCGCCCTGTCCGAGTGGTGGTGTCATACACTGAATGTTTGCTGCCCAGAGCTTTCTGGAACTCCTGGGAAAATAATGTAAAACATGTTTAATAGATCACTGTTAGTCTTTATCTTTAGATACATGGAGTTAGACTGAACCTTTTCATGGGATTTTCTTCTTCCCACTGTTAGCATGTCTGATAGTATCCTAATCTGCATGTGCTTTGGGATTAGGAAGACAACAAAATGTGAGGAAAACAAAAATGGGGTCAAAACTTAAGAGCCACTGCCCCACAGAGATTAAGAGTATCCAAAAGTAAAGGTGACTCTCAATACATTTGGTCCATCCTGGGATTATGAAAATCTCCTCACATAACACTGTAGAGACAACAAAGGGGACCGGGTAGTCCGTAACACATGCAAATGCACAACTAATGCATTCTGTAGATACATTAATCATGTAAATAGATTTCACTGTTTGAATTCTCTGTCCAGCTTTCATATATTACTACTAAAGACACAATTTTGGTTTATTGAACAACCGTTCCATAATTCTGACTTGTAACAAATGGTTCAAAAGCAGGTGGTGCTTCTGTTAAATGAATAAAACTCGGCTGTAGATGTTGTCAAAGATAAATGTCTATTTAATCTTTCATTCATTTTCCCAGTGCATGTGATAAGGCGATGACCAGTCACCTTGTGCTGCACCAGTTGCATCTTGATTTTGTCCGGATCATTGGCAATTTCCACCTCTGAGTCCAGAGTCTTCTCAGATTCATCCAACCACTCCATCAGTTTATTCCAACTCTCATTGAACTAATGGAGGACAAAGAAATAAACACATTGCACAGCATTTTGTAAAAGGTATGATTTCAGTTGATTATTAATTCAGTTGAATATTCAAATGATTAGGTTTTCAGGCCCAAAAAAACAAAGAAGGCCCACACTAATGAAAATGGTTTAAGATACTGTTTTCACAGCTTTTCCAATGATAATAAAACGACTTGACAACAGTGAAATGCAGCCTATTCCAAAACCACTTATAAAGGTGCACAGGACGGTACCTGCTTGGCCCTCTTCCTGGCGTCATCCAGCAGACGACCTCGCTCAACAGACCTCTGCACCAGCTTCTCCCAGCGGCTTTGCACACTGATTAGCAGGTTTTTGATCAGGACCACATCCTGTTTCTGGCTGAAGTACTTCAAATGTGTTCCTGTCTTGTCCAGTTCAATGATGTGATCTCTGTGTGAGTTCACTTCTGTCACAAACATCTGCAGAGAGGAGAGAGGTGTAGGTCAGGTGTTACAAAAACAAAAGGCAATAGTAAGGCAGTTTATGTGATTAATACGTTAATGAGTTGTCTTGTGAATGACAGCTGGCTCTTCAGATAGTAAAGACTGGACTAAAGGAAGGACAAACCATCAGAGTAGATGAATAAAAGCTAAATCAAAGGAAAATCCTTCACCTTGGCATTTCAAAAACTTATCCTCCCCAATACTTCATAAACTAATCATTAAAAATTAAAAAGACAAGTGCTGTCATCAGCATTTCATTTCGCTCCGGTGCAAACAAACATTACCTTATGCTCATCAATCTGAAACATGATGGTGTCCAGTATGAGGGAAGCGGGGGAAATCATGTTGAGGGTCTGTTCTGCCTGGGTTAACCAGTTGATGAAGTCCTGCAGAGAGTTGTGGAAATCTGTGGCCAGTGTCAGGGCTTCTTCTAGTTTCACCTGTAGACACAACACAACTTCAGGGACCATGCACAGTGACGAAAACAATCACTGTTACCTGTATCATGCTATTCAATGCTAGAAACAAACATTTAGTTGCTATGACACTCGATAAAGAGGGAGGAAACAAACACGTCAATTGTGCTGAACACGACCTCTATAAACAGGAAGTTAACATCTCTGGAGGGGCTGATGGCGAAGCAGAAACGGAGTGATGAGCTTTTAATTGAATGAAAGAAATGTCCACCGCTGAAAAACATCCGAACGCTGCAGCAGAGGCCGCTGATGCAGGCTCATCACATGCCAGTGAATGCTGTGTTAATGACATCGCAATCCCGATGAGAGTTCTGGACAATAACTGTATGTTGAGAGTCTTGCTAAAAATGGAACTGTACTGTAAATCAGTACATACTTTATTGTTTGACTCACTATACTAGAGAGTATCACATTGCTGCAGAGAGTTTGGCCAACAGCTGCAGCTCAGATCGAGACTGACCAGACATTACATTCCTGGGAAAAGGACCAAAATAAGTATGAAGCAAAAGCTAATGTTTAGCTCCAAATGTGGAGTGAAAGTGGTATGTGAAAGTCATGTAAATGATGATGTTTATTTATTTTAGCAACCAAAATGAGAATATGTTCTAATGGAAAAACACAAAAAGTTTCCATAAAAACAACATAGTGACTGATGAGTCCTTATTTTGGCTCAAATATTATTTATTTAATGTCCTGGTCAACTGTTCGCTATGGCAGCATATGAGACAAGAACATTATTGTTCCATTCTGATTCAGACACCAATTTGTCTGCTGTGATCTGCAGCGTGACCGCATCCTGTGTGTGTTTCCCAGCTAGCGCTCTGTCTTTACACCATATATTATCAGCACCGGGATGAGAGGCTTTCAGCTCAGAGTCAAGTGCATGTCAGCGATCTCTCTCCGGAGCCTAAACCTCAAGTTGTGACTCATTAAGCTAGGAGCAGTGAAAGCCTTTCAGTGACTCCACACCTTTCTTTCAGCGACCTTCCCCTCCACGGCTTCCCATTTCTCCTTCAGGTTGGCGAGGTCGTGCTCTGTGTTGCTGTCTGGAGCCTCGGGTGTCATCATCAGTAGCTGGTGACCCTTGTTCAGCAGCTCCTTATACAGCTCCTCCTTCGCCTCCAAGGCAGAACACAACTCCTGTGAGAAAACACATAGTGATGTGAGGAGCGTGATACTTTAGTGAAACTGTCTAAATCACAGTTAAAGACTCCCCTTTTTCCTTTTGAATTCCTCGGTGTTAAAAGTGAAGGTAATAAATTTGTGGGTAGTTAGTCCAAATCCAGTCCAAAAATGGTGAAAGAATGAGCGTGGTGATGCACAGCAAGACTCTCAGAGGCATGTTCCCATAAACAGTTCAACAGTTTAATGTTATTAATGTGATAAAAGTTAATTTCATTTCTTTTTGATCCCATAAAATACCACTACTTGCAAGATAGTTTGTTATGAAAGAGTCTTGAGTTCATTACAGATTGGGGGGGGGGGCAATTTGCAGTGTCATTTAATTTTCACACTTCTCATAAAAACACAGAAAAAACATAGCCGTCCCATTAAAATCCTGCCATCTGTATGCAGCCTTTCATATTGTTAAACACATACCAGATGGGCATTAAGCTGCTCCCGGGCCGTGTCTGGTAAGCCTCCCACCGCCTTTGATGCCAACAGCTGACGTTCTGTGTCTTTCAGCCATTGCTGCATATCTTCTATCTCGCCATGGAAACTTTGCGCCTGCAACACAATACAACATGAGTCAGGACAAAAGGTGTCACACACACACTCATTGTTAGCAGCCTATGGCTCAGAGAGTAGGATGTCTGAGTTATTAAATCCTTGGATTCATTTAACTGCCAAAACAACCGTGACATTCAGCAGTATAAATGAAAAAGGCTGAAATGTAATGTTAAAGCCATTCATTAAAAATAACCAAAATAACTGTGTTCTTTTTTCATTACATTTTTTTTAAACAATGCCAGTTTTCGTGTCTGTAAATATTTCTTGAACAAAAATCCAGGAGAAATCACACACACACACGCACCCACACACACATTAAAGCACTAAATACTAAAGCTATAAATAGAGACTCCACAGGATGCAAAAGCAATGAAGAGGATGAAGAGATAGGAGTTACTTTATGACTTTGACATACAGTAACATACTTGTTCTCCTGGGAGAAAAGTATAAATCACAGCTTGATAAACAATAAATAAGGGTAAATGAGGCCTAGGCTTATTCATTCTTGAGGAAGATGATTTTCCTACCTGAAGCAGAGCGCTCTCCAGTTGTTGCTTCCTCTGCTTCGTCTTCTCAAGGATGGCTTTCCACCGCTGGTTCAGGTTCTCCAGTTTGTTCTGCAGACTAGACGCTTCCTCTCCAGCACTTGACTCCACCAGATCATTACCGGCTTTGTTCACTGTCTCAACTGTTGCTTTATGGGCCAACACGTCATTCTGGAGAACCTATAGAGATAAAACAGAAAAAGCATGATGCTGAGTGGATGGAACTGAAGCACAAAGGACAAAACTGCACTGATATGCTACAAACATGATCAAACAGATGGGATTTCTAAGATTTAATATGATTTATTATTCATATTTGAGTACATTTTGTTATAACAAATTATGAAATAAAATAAAATATATCTACTGCGCCTTGTTCTATTTCCATGGATTAAATGAAATGTAAAGTGTGGTGAGCACACATTTGTTCTGCTACTGATGCTCATTTGTTAATCCTCTGGTTGTTTACTGAAACACTCTGAATTTGCATGAAAGTGAGTAGAGGGGGCTCGTCATACGTGGTGCTTGGCGAGCTCTATCTCGACGGCCTTGGGGTCTCCACCAGCCTTCCTCTGTTCATTGAGCAGCTCCTCTGTGTGGCTCATCCAAGCCAGCAGCTCGTCCAGTGCATGCTGGAATTGGCCCAGAGCCAGAAGGCCTCCCTCCAGTTTGTGCTGGATTATCGACAGATTAAACCATCAGATATTGCAGCGAGCGAAAGCACTTGACATGCATGCAACACATTCTATGGCCATTGACCCATTTCTCTCTATTTGTCTGGTTTCTAGTCCATAAGGAGCTGTAGAGGTATATATCTGATAGGATTAAAATGGTTACAGATATTTAAAGAGAGTTTTCAAACTATAGATATTTAATTTTGTTTAAAGGTGCCATTCATTTTTGAATGCACTAGATGTTTCTGACCTGTCGGCTGATGATCTTCTCATCCAGGTTGTCCCAAAGCATCTTGAGCTCAGACATCGGCTCCTGGATGGTGC
>NW_018127940.1:319693-348804 GCF_001952655.1 Monopterus albus
GCAGGAGGCCCGCCTGGTGGTTCAGGCGCTCCATCTCGATCTGCAGCTGGTATGCCTCTCCTTTGAACTCCTGACAAAACCAGCAGATACAGTGGTACACATAATCAGTGAACAGAAGTACAAAGCTATACAAACAATACCAGCATTGCCTTTTAGGCACATCTGTCTTATTGCACATCAAAGCAAGTGCAACTACTTTATGAAGCTATTTTTATAGAGGCTTTGTACCTGTACAAAACGGGTTAACTAGGCCACATTATGAATCAAGCACCCAACATAAACACAGCTGGTATATGACAGAGCTGCTCTTACAGAGATAACTTCAGCAAAGTTAAAGGCATTAAATGAATAAGCCAGTGCAGAAGTGAATCACTACGTTTCAGCATATACAAGAATTATGCTGTTGCATTTTTAAACAGAAATACAAGACTGTACCTTGAGTTCTACAATCTGCTGCTTGACACTTTCCAGGTCTGTGCCTACAGGTGACATTGAATCCAGTTTGCTCTCCAGAATGTCCACCCAGTCAAACATACCCTGCGCACATGGTGGGAAACCATTGTTAGCAGCGAAAACAAAGCTTAGTGCACAGGGAGTCATGTTTCATACTTAGTGTCATGTTATGCAATAAATCTTCCAGCTGATCTATAGTACACCTGTGTGGTGGACAAATTAGGAAAAACAAATACAACAAACAAACAATTTAAACATTATCATCTCAAATTGGATTTTTTAAAATTAGATAAATTAAATCAGATGTGCAGAGGATTTCCACAATAAAAAATACTTCAGAAGAACTTTATACACAAGTTAAGCCAAGTTGAGCCAAATATAGAAAACACTATGCTTGGTGTTACCTCATAAAATCTTGGATTACATCATCTGACTGCAATAAAAAGCTGCATAATCTGTGGTTTCATCTGAGGGTCCTAAAAAGTAGCTGGCTCACAGTGTTGTTTAACTTTCTAATACATAAATATGTCCAGATGAGCAAGTACATGTAAATGCTCCTACATAAAGTCCTACAATCCCCCATACAATAAAAACAAAGAAAAAAAAAGACAGTTATTTTAGAAAGACTGGAATAAGCTTCCTAAGGGTTTTACCAAAGTCACCAAAAACCCTCAACTCTCAAAAGTGTTTGTGCTGCCATTGCAGTTCCTTGGAGCAGTGATCAAAGTACCTGCAGGCCATCTTGAAACTGCACAGCGGCCTGCATGGCCTCTTCCAGTCTCTCTACTCTCTCCTTCCAAGTCTTATTGAGATTCTCCCACGCTGAATTCACCTGGAAATTTACCACAAGCACTTTAGAACAATCCACATGTGGGCGATGGAATCTAACTGCACGAACACTCCAGAGTATCAGCACCAAGTACCTCATCAAGGCTTTTCTTTATCACAGGTTTATCAGGTTCCCCACATGCTGCCATAAGCTCAGCGCCCTGGTTTCGAACCACATCAAGCTCTTCCTGCAACCCGTCAATCTCCTCCTTAAAGCCCTGTAGAAATGTTTTAAAGAGCAGTGTTTAAACAAAGAAAAGCTCCATAGAATTATCCATTGGTTGATTGAGTAATTTCAATAATTCGGTAATTTCATCCTACCTCAACAAACTCCTGCTGCTGTTTGACGACTGACGGATCAACACCGGGCTCCTCCAGTTCTCTCAGCAGGTCTTGGCTGTCTTTGATGGTGACGATGAGAGCGCAGTGGTCGCACCAGAACTTGTCTGCCAGGTCCATTACATCCAGCAGCTTCACCTCCCGCTCCTCCAGCAAGGCCTGGATGTCATTCCACAGGAACACCATCTGGTCCAGTTTGTCTTGTACAGCTTGTGAGAAAACGTGACAATTACAATGAATACAACATAAATCAAACACACGTCGTACACCAACAAGTTTAAGGGGAAAATATTTGGGCTGTTTTTCTTGTTTCTTCCTCGCCTTCCTCTTCCAGCCCATCATGTACAATGAACTGAAAAATAAATAAACAAAATGCAATAAAATGAAACAAATAAGGTGGCATTATAAATACCTTTAGCAGATACATCCTTGTCTGCCCCTTCAGATCGTGCAATCATCTCCTCGCCTCGCTGCCTCAGGGTCTCGTAAGAAGGCTGCAGTTTCTCCAAATCCACAGAGACGGTTTTATTCTCAGTAATCTGCTCCTTGATTTTGTCTATCTCCACTGAGATGGACGGAGGCTGACGCAGGCGTTCAGCAATTCGTTCCAGAGATTCAAGCATAGGGTCAATTTTATCATGGAACTGGTGGAGAATAAACAAAGGAAACACCTTGGTTTATATTTATACTTTAGGTAACAATAGCATTCAAGAAACCAAGAGAAGGCAAACATTTGCTTCGAAAACACCCAGTGAACGTCTGCTCCTAACCTGGGTCGACTTGGAAATGGCCTCATCCAGAGTGGCAGCTCTCTGCGTTACATCAGCCTTGAGTTTGGTGTAAAGTTGGTCAGTAGCTGTGTACTTCTCTCTGATGGGCACTCCCTCGACTGGGCTGAGCTCAAGTAACTGTGGCCCGGTCTTATTCATCTTGTCAATGTGGGGCTTGTGCTCGGCAATCAGCTCTCTCATTTGCTGGAGAGGACATGATATTCGGTTTAGTTTTTAGAATTTAATAAAAGTGTCGGACTGAGCATCTGCTCCTGCTGGTTTATTACCCTGAGCTCCTCTTGCTGCTGCCTGAGCACGTCATATTCGATGGCAGGTGGGGGAAGCTGGCCGAAGGTGATCAAGGTCTCCTGAAGCCACGGCCACATCTCTTCATAGGTCTCCCAGAACTGACTGGCCAGAGACTGGGCTCGCTCCAGTTGCAGGCAGCGCTCTGAGTTCAGCTGACTGACAATACCATACTTCTCCAAGAGCGTCTGGGTCTTGGCCTGATTGAAAACCGAGAAGATCATTTAGCTTATGTGGATATTCTTAATAAATACCTGCCTGTTCCTAATTTCAAATAAATTCCTTTCACCTTCAAGATTTCTTTCTCCTCTGGGTTTTTGTTGTTCATGATGGCCTTTCCTGTTTTTGCAATCTCATCTACAGCATCTTTGTGCCTCATGATGTCCATGGAGTAAATCTGGAAAAGTAAAGAGTAAATTTGGCTGGATATGAGAAAACAAAGTGCTGTGTTTAATGTACTTTGTTTAAATTGAGGCCTGGGTCTATCCATATACACACACAAGCAGTATGACGGGCTAACCTTCTGGGCCTGGAGTTGAGCTGTGGTTTGTTCCGGCTCCAGCCTGATCTCGCCCATTGACAGCAGCTTCCTCTCAGCTTCAGTCAGCCAGACAAGCTCTGCATCTGCTGCCTGTTCAAACTGGAAACACAAAAATACTCAGTCTCTGATGCTCTCCACTGAGGAAAGCATTATTAATTAGAAAATACTGTGAAAAGTCCCTCTTTCTCTTAACGTAGAAGACAAAACCAAACGAGAAAAAGCTCTTCATTAACATCTCCGGTTTACCTGCTGTGACTTGAGTATGTCAGCGTTGATCTGGTCAACCTGCTGGGTGATGGCGTCACTCACGGCTCTGTACCGCTCATTAGTCTCAGTCACCAGCTTGTCCAGACCCTCACGAGTGTGCCACGGGATGAGATCCAGGAGAGAACTGCTCAACTCATTCAGCTTGTCGATCGCAGGTTTTTTGTCTTTGGTCTCCTTCAACACAGCCTTGACAAATTTAGATGACACACAAAAAGACACAGGTTTAAGAATAATGAGTACAAATATGTGTGTTTTTAGGCAAATAATGGTCTGTTTAAGGTATTTTGTGTTAGAACTTACATTATGTATTTATTTCTTTAAGATGAAACAAAAACTTTTATTGTATAAAGGCTGACCTTCTGCCTGCTTTGTGTATGAGTGAGCTTCTCGCCCACTGGCTCCTGATCAGCAAAAGTTTTGATTTCAGCCTCTACGTTCTCTAGCCAGGAGTTCAGGTCCTCACGAGTATGCTGTAACTTAGAGGAGAGACTCAAAACACGCTCTAGTGTCTTCAAAACGTTGTCACTCGTAGAGATGATCTCAGCATATTTGCTTTTTATACCATCCAGCTTGCTTTGGATAACAACCACATCATCACCTATAAATAGAAAGTAAATAAATTATTTACAGTCCTGAAAAAGGCTGACAACTGAGTGCTGAGATTCAGCTGTACACTGCCGCTGTGACAGCAATAAAAGAAGACATGCCTGTTGTTTGCTTCAGCAGCTCCATCCCATTAGAGACAGCTTGGTCAACATTCTTCTTCCTCAACTCAATATCACTTTGTAATGTCTAAAAATGAAACACAGCCTTAGAAAGCCATTGAGAGTGACAGGAGACTTTCCACTCTAGACAGTGACATATAAATCTTTCAAATGAACTGAAACATGATTGATGCAACTTAAATCAAGGGACAACATATTGTCTGGCCTGAGGAGGAGTGTGTACCCATTGTTCTGCCAGCTGCTTTTCAAGAACATCAGTTTTGTAGTCCTCCACAGACACTTCATTCAGCCTCATGTGCACCTCGTTGAGCCAGTTCATGAGCGCCACTTCATCTTCTCCAAACAGCTGGGAGTTTGCCAGAGCTTGCTGCAGCATCTCTGCTTTCTTCCTGCATCGCTCCTGGAGCTCTATGTAACTGGCCTGGGTGGCATCTAGTTTGGACTGAACAAACTCCTTATTGTCGACTGAGCTCACGGTTTTGAGCATCTGACCCAGGCTGATGGCCTGAACCAGGTCTTTACTGTGATTCATAATCTCCTCCTCTAAGCCCTGACCGCAGGGGATGGGAAACCAAGGATGTATGACAGAAACAGAAAACACACAAATAAAAGAAATATATGAAACTTCCAGTTTAAAGAAAAACAGAACAGGAAATAATGAAAAGCACAAACTTAAAGTAACAAGCAAAATGAATAAAACTGATTTCAGACGAACACAGCCAATTGTGTCACCCAGCACATATGGTAATACTGTAAATGATGGATTCTACCTTATGCTGGGAGATCTGATCTTCCAGCTTAAATGTCTCGGTGCTGATTGGCTCAGAGTTGGCCAAGCGTTTCTCTGTGGCAGGAAGCCCATCGTGGAACTGCTGAGTGACCACTAAGATGCTTTCCAGTTGCTTGTGCCTAGCACATGATGATAACAACAGCAGTGGATTAGAAACAAAGTACAGGTGAGTTAATTTATCTCTAACCTATTAATAAATATCTGTTATTGGAAAGCATAAGTAACATTTATTGGATATGAATATCCAGTATTAAAGAGCTGACTAGCTGCTAGTGGTAGCTTCATATGTACTGTACAAAAGCATCAAGTTTTTCATTTAATTCTTAGCATGTTAGAAAAAAGAGCAATTCCTAAAATGTTTGACTACTCCTTTAGGCTTCACTGGGAGGAAAGTAAAGGTGAATCCAAGTCTGGTATTCTTGATAAATTCTAAATATTCATCGAGCCAAATCTAGACAAAACACATTCATTTAGGTCAAAAAATGCTTTAAATGTTAGGAAAACTCTTCATTAGTAACATTTCATTCTGAAGAATTGAATTTACAAGAGCATTTACACTACAGTTACATTACATCACAGTCGATACAGACCTGTTTTCAACCTTCTTCAGCAGAGTGTCCCACCTCTGCCCCAGGCATTCGATCTCTTTTGCAACCTTCTCCTTATCCACAGATTCTGCCAGCTCCACAACCTTCCCTCCCTCCTTTTTTATCAGCTCCACCGTTGGCTTTTGGTCATCTAGCAGTCTCTGTAAAAGCTGTCAAAGATAAACAAAGGAAGAGAGTTACTGGGCGCCTTTAACACACTGACTGTGAGCTTTGCTTTGTGGTGAAAAACATTAAATCTAACAGGCACAAATTAAGTTGTATGTGACACGTTCATGTTTAATAATGGATGTCAATTAAATAAGATGAATGGCAAAGTCATACTGCTGCATTTGACTGTCTAATGTTGACGTGTTAAGACTAAAGTAGACGGGTTTTATGTTCTGTGTACAGTGAATCACTGTGCTTAGCACAGTACATGTTTGTGTGTGATACTGACTTACTTTCTGCTCTTGTATCTGTGCCTTGACAACTTTGAACTCTACAGATGGAGGTTTCTGATTGGACACAAGCTCGTCTGTATCAGTCAGCCAGCTGAGCAGGGACTCCAGAGCATCCTGGAACCTCCCACAATGCAACAGGGCTTCGTGAAGCTGGGCTGAACGTTCAGCAATCTGACCACATTGTAAACATAGAGTCAGTTGTTGTAAGGCTAAATTAAGCAGCTCCCCAGTAATTAATGAAACCATAATACTATAACAAATATTAAGCTAGTACTGTCAACACGCTCTGTATTTTCGCTAGTGACTAATAGTCACAGGAACGCATCAACCAGTCAGACTGGCAGTACATGACTAATAACCTTTTTACTGAGAGTATTCCACTTTGTGTTGACACCCTCCAGGTCATCCTCGAGCTTCCTGGTGCTAGTGCCTTTGGCAGCATTTTGGATCAAACCTTGGCTGAGGAAGTTGATGTCTTGAAGCTGCATCTGTATTGGATCAATCTCCTCTTTCTGGAAAGCCTAAAGACACAGAACAATTCACAATTACTGCTCCAATTGTTAAAAGACCAAACATTTTAATTAGGCATTAGTTGTGTTACTGAACTAGAGCAAGTTATTAGACTCCTTCTGAATAATTCCCCTTTCCATAGTGTTTTAATTACAATATTGCGCCATGTTTTGATTCTGCATTATAAAAGATAACATTTGTGTTGATGAGGTCATAGTAATGTTCTCTAAAATATCAGAAAGGCAGCACTAAAAATACATAAAATTGGATGCTCTACAATATATGGAAAAAGTTATCCCACTTCCTGAGACACAACGGCCATGGCATCACTTTCAGCTGACATAAACATCTCTCTATCCTGTCAGCAACTTCTGAAAGGGCAGAGCACAGCTAACAGCTAAAGCACAGCTGTGCTTTACACAGACAGGCATCCAGGCTGAACTAGTGAGCAAAACCTAATTCACCCATCATGTAATCATAACCAGTAACAAGTCATCTAATAGTCATATCATGTAGTGAAACAAGCTGCACCAGCAAATAGGCAAATGAAGGAAGCAGCTATTTTTAGGCACCTGTGAGGAGAAATAACTCATAGGGTCGACTTCTGGATATGCAGTGATGGCATTCAGTAAGGCCTCTATCTCATGCGCTCCTGTGTGGTGGAATGGCTGTAAACCCATGGGCAGACAGGCCTCCACTGACTGTAGAAACTCCTCCAGCTCCTCCATGCTGTACTTAGATGTTCCTAGTTGCACAGTACATGGTTTTGTTTGCTGGCAGCTCTCGATGGGCAGAGTTACAGAGTTTCCATATGTCTCAGGCTGCGTCACCACCACACTCACCAACTCACATTTGCCCTGAGGTGATACATCCTCTAACAGCCCAGCAGCGGATAGCTCATCACAGTCTGTTAAAGTCCTTGAACGCCATCCAGAACAGCTGTTTGGAGCTCTGGGGTCTGACCCCGAAGATGTCCTCCCTGTGGAGTGCTTGTATTCTCCATTGGTCAGGGTATCAGTTTCATTCAGCTCACCCACACCTGATTCTGCCTTCTGTGGCTCCTGGACCAAGCTACTACTATGATAAAGAGACTGGTTGTCCCTTGCAGGTGAGAAAGGAAACTCCTCCTGCCCTGAGCTGAGTGAGCGCATAGTTTTCAGGTCCCCAGACATATGCCTTGCTTCTGAAGATGACAGACTCCTTGTACCGGCACCTGTTCTTTTGTGGGATCGATGAGCATGCCGATCCCTCTCCACAGTAGGACTGTATAAACCCGAGTCCTCTTCAGATGTCAGTGAGCTGGTCACACTCTGCCCTCTCTTTCCATTGATCAACCCCGGCCTCTCCACACTCCCGGAGCACAAGGTTCCACTGCGGCTGGTATACTCGACCAAATTAGCGGGAGCAAAAGTCCGCCATGATCTGCGATGCTGTGGATGGTCCTTCTTCTCTCCTCCCTGGAGTCGTGACTTAGGCAGTACTGTATCGGTCACCCTGATTATGTTCCCATTGAGTTTAAGTCCATCAAAGACCACACGCTCGTCTAGCAGGGCATGCTTTTGGGTTCGGAGCTCAAATGAACTAGAAGCAGTGAGAACTCCATTTCCACAGAGGCTGCTGAGGTCTAAGGTACGGTGTGTGTAAGGGAGGGTACCTGTGAAGTGCCGGGAAGAAAGACTGCCTTTAGACCCCGAGTCTATCTGCTCATTGAGCCGGACGGTGTCATAAATGGATCTCTGGGGCACATAGCAGTCATCAATGTTCAGGTCCTCCTCCTCCCCCTTCCTCACACAGGAAGGGTTTTGTCTGAGGCAATCTGGTCTGCTCAGTGGTTTACCCATGCTAAAACAACTGCTCAAGAGAAGATTAAGAAATCCTTTGAGGTTATATGTTGCTTTAGTGCACACCGAGTAATTTGAAAAGAAGCATAGGGTGAATACATGGGAAGGGACTGTGTGCAAAATAATAATTTTTCTCCTCTCTTAAATGAGAAGATAAATAACTACTAAACTTTTCCACTTGTTATTCTATGTAAAACTGACAATTGTTCAAGGAGATTTTTTTCAAATATGAATATGCATCTATCTATATTTAAAAAAATAAAGGCTTTAGAAATACAAATATGTCAAAATTGGATTTAAAAAATCCCAAACATATGCTAGGATGGTATAGCAGTTTCATACTCTGTATTAGCAATGAATGAAAATCCAGTCTTTCAACACAGTCACCGCTCCCAAAAACATTCCCCTAGGCTCTTCTACATGCAGAGTGAAAACTTAATCACTGGTCCTCTGGTCCAAAGTGCTTTTTAAACTCCTGAAATCCTCACAGCATCCGTACAAGCTAAAGGAACATCTTCAGTGCAAAGTGAAAACATCCACAGACAAATCCAGCAGGCTCTACCGAAAACTGTCGGCAGCTCTGAGGAGAGCTGGTACTCCTAGATAAACAAAAAAGCCTGCCCTTTCTCCCATCGCTCCCCTCGCAGTGACAGACACCCTCCTGGCAGAAGGCTTCATGCCCCGCCCCCGCTCATTATTCAGACAACATCTGCCACAACTCCATTTGTGCTCAGAGCCACTCCGGCACATGTTGATTGGTGGACACATGACCGTTTCTAATTTCCCCTTATGTCTGCATGGCCCATACGACTTCGCTTCTAAACCATCTTCTCCTGCATCCTGACATATTCACTCACTTTCCTTCTTCATGTTCTTTTAGAGACCAAGGGAATGGGGAGGGGAAACGGTATGCATAAGCTTTAAAAAAAAAAAAAAAGAGGGAGAGAGAGAGAGAGAGAGAGAGAGACCAGAAGGCACCAGCATCTCCCACTCTGATGACTTCACCCTATGCTGAAACAGATACACATTTTTCTTTTTTTTCTCCCTTCGCCCTCTGTTTTCTTCTTGTAAGCGGTTGCTGTGGACCCTGCAGATATTCTTAATTACTGTGGAATGCTGAGGGAGGCACAGATCCCAGGTAATTTAACACCGACAACTCTGCCAAGTGCATGAAGGGGCTTTTTATGTCCATTGACTGACTGGGTTAGGAGACGAAAGGAGTGTAGAGGAGATAATGAGAGGAATTTATTTTTGTTTCCTAGATTGTCTCCACCACAGTAGATCTACAAAGAGCTGAACGATCCCAACTTCCTTGTCCAGCTCTGCACAGGTGAGAAGAGACAGAAATGGGACTAGCAGAGATAAATAAGCCGCTAAGATCAGGTGGGATTTTAAAAAGGGATGCTCAGCCACTGAAATGCAAACACTTTTAAAATATTCACGCTTTTGGATATATGAATAACAAATTATTCCTATTTTCCTACAGTAGCTGATATAAGTTCCTTTGTCCACATTGTCCCATATATCTTTGAAACTTTGTGAGTTTCTATGAATCATTTTTAGGCAGTTGAAAAAAAAATCTCTTTCAGTACCAGCATACATCATCCTCTCAGAAAAATCTGGCACAGACAAAGTTCAACAGCAGCATGGTGGCAAATTCTCTTGACCTTGATCTTCAGGATGAATACAGATTGTGAAAACAAGGCTTCTCAATCCTTTTGACATTTTGGGTTATAAGGGATACAAAAAACAATTCTAGTAATCGTACACCACCATTTTACCAGAACCACACATATAAATTGCTTGTTCTGTCTGTCTAGTGGTCTAAAACTAAAAGATATTGTTACTACCATGGAGGAATTAAAAAACAGCAAATACACACTTTAGTTAGAACCAACAATTTTGCAGTTTTGCTTAAAAATGACTTAAACAATTAAAAGATTATAAATATTGTTGCTATTTTATCTTTTTTTCCAATTAACAAGATAAGGTAAAACTTTTTATGACTGGTTCAGGTAATGAAGAAGCGGACACAACATTCATCTTGTAATTAATGGGCGTTGTGTCACTATCACTATCACCAATGCGCTGTGGGATTGTACAGAGGATTGTTTTCAAACTGGTCCTCTATTAATCAGGTTCAGCTGAGGAATGCTTTAGTTCTGTGTCAGAACCAAACATTTTAAACCTCCGATGAATAGAAAACGCAACACAATCGACCTGCGCCAAAGACAATGTGTACTCCACCCTCTGTATATAGAAACTGGCTCAGTTTCATGTTTCACTTTAAAGAGAGTGTATCATCCCTGTGTGGCAGAGAGTGAGCTACAATATGATTCACAAGGTGGAAATTGCTGTTTGAATTGAAAGACACACTGATGTAATGTCTGAACAGCACCCAAGTCAACCCCCAGCGGTGCTGAGTCACTAGAGCAGCCCTTTAAGGCATACATAAAGATACATACAGTGTGAACACTACTAGGAATCTCATGAGAAAAACAAGAGTAAACTCATGAAGTCAGGCATGTCTGCTTCAGAACATGACCTAAAATGGTAACAGCACATGAAAAAGATGAATCCAAGTGCTGTCTTTCTTTCTCATCAACTGCCAATAAGGCCCTTGTACAGTACCTGCAGCAACAAGAGTCTGATCCACTGAATATAAAGCTGAATATGACACAATTGTGTATTGTTTTCATGCTGCAACACTGCTTTGCTCTTTTTGATGCTAAGTACTGGTATAAATGAGCACAAAGGGAATTTCCCGCAGCAGATGATGCCATATATGCCCTCTCAACCGAGACTGGTGACAGGACAAAGAAGGAGATGAAAACATGTGCCATGGCAACGCTGCTCAGCAACAATTGGAATCAATCATTTGCTCTGCAAGCTCTGCTACCCCGGTGATATTTTAATCTGCGTTACTCAACTGGAAAGTGGTGATGTAGCCCTACTATGTGAGCACCGCAACCCAGTAATGGAAAAATAAAATCCCTTGACCTACATCTCAGAACAGATCAGTGTCACTTGCTTATACACAGCTGTTTGGGTTATCGTTCGGTATTGCTACGCATCGATGGTACAACAAATGAAGTTGTGTTTCATCATTTCAACCCTAAATATGAGTTACTCCTCTTTTGGGAAACTCCACAGGAATTTATAGGCTTTTAAAATATTTTGCATCTGTCTGGAAATCTAGCTAAAGGCTACCCCCTTGTTTTATCCTCACTGATACCAAAAGAGGACTCCATGAGTCTATGGAAAAATCGGATGAATTGAAAACAGACCATTAGGACAATTAAGAAGCTGTGTGGTATGTCTGTACTGCATATATGATTATCTTTATGCAATGCTGATGTTTAGTACAAATATTTTAATACATCACACTAAAGCATTGTGGATCATAAAATTCATTGGTATATGTGCATCTTTACACCAGCTATAACATCTTTTACCAGTGTGTACTGATAAGTTTTCATAATTAATACTCTTGGGTCATCATTCTGAAAAATGCAAATACAAGCAGTATTAAACATAAAGGCAAAATTACATAGCGTCTACTTTATTTACAGTATCAGAATGCATTTTGACTTTTGAGTGATATATAATCACAGTGAATGAACTGACTGTTAGGTTAAACAGTGCAGTATATCCCCAACATTCAGGTCCCTTTCATGTTAGAGTACATTTAGCAAACTAGCTTCATATTTGCACAAGCCTTAATTGGCGCTCAGCCCCGCACTGAATTCTACAGGGTTTCAGGACATTTTAAAGATCCCTATACTAATAGAGATGGTGTCAGACTGTGAAGGTTCCCAAGAATAAGAACAACAATATCAGTGTTAAGAGATCAAGATGCAAGGCTGGCTTCATCACTGAATCGAGTGGCGCGCTGCTGGCGAGCATCCGGCTGTGACGGTCCATCCGTCCTGCACCATCAGTGCATTTAGGCTGCAGCTCTTTTGTTAACAACAGATGCTCTGAATGAACCAGCAGTCCCCTGGGGACTGCCACGTATGTAGCGAGTGAATTCAGTGAAGAGCCTGCTGGTAATCTGCCCTGATGCCAGGTTTTGTGACTTAAGCATCTAAAATATCATGTGTTTGTTTTAGGCAATGTATAAGAAAACTAGGATACATTAGAGCATTTAGCCTAGATGAATCATATCACAATAAAATAGCACCTCTCAATTACTGCCAATTTGAAATGCAAATAAGGCAATTAATTTACTGGTAACAATGCTTGGACTGGAAAAAAATCATATGACTTGTGTTTAAACACTGAATTTCATCAGCAAAATGTTTTGTTGCATGTTGGACTTTTTAATTTAGCAGAGATGAAAAGACTGAATCTGTTTCAATGCTGCTATACTGCATGTGAATAAATAGAAAGAGCAAAAGTGTTAATTATCAGTACACGTTACTGGGAAGAAATATTTAATAGTATATCTGAAAATGTCCCAAGTGTCTCATTATTTTGAATATGGTGATATTTGGCAAGTTTAAAGAAGTAGGGACAGTGTTATTGTTGTCATTCTGCTGTTAATTTGCCTACTTACATGTACAGTATGACAATATAATTCAGGCCAAAACACTGCCTACTTACATGTATGACAATATAATTCAGGCCAAAACAAAAGGTGGCACATTGAATATTACTTTACAGACTAGTTTGAAACAAATGAAAGTACAAATACACAGCGACTGCATGTTGCAGCTTCAACTATTGTTATTTCAGTGAGTTTAATACTCTATATAAGATGTAAGAAAGTGATGTAGGAGATAAACGTCTGGGTCGCCAGAACCAGTGTAGAGTCATTACTGATGTGCAAAGCAAACTAAGCATAGCTAAATGTGTGAAGAAATATGAAGTCCCTCTGGAACAATTATATCATCTGGATCCCTACTGTAGCTATTCATACTGCTCCCCCGAGGGCACCAAACAAACAGCTGCAAATGTAATATGGGTGCAGCTGTTGACAGTGATCTACCACACTTTGAATATATCTGAAATTACAGCAGGATATAATCAATTCATTTACTTTTTAAACCAAATGAAAATGAAGGAATCTGAAATGATCTATTTAGGCCCATGAATGGAAAACTGGGGACATCATACCTTAAATGCCTCCAGCTGTTGGTTGATGATGTCTGTCTCCATGCCGACTGCCTCCTGGGACGCCTCTTTGTCCACAGCTCTGCTAAGTAGATCTTCGGCTTGGTGAAGTTTACCATACAGCTCCTCTAGCTTGGTGAGTGTACTCTGCACCTGCACCTCTCTGCCTTTGGCTCTGTCCAAGAGTTTACCACACTGCTTGCTCAGAGTGTCCAGATCTCTCTTCAGGCCTAACAGGTCAGGTGAGGACTCAGTCTCTAGCATCTTCTTACAGCTGTCTCCAGCATTGGCAGTGTTAGCCATCAGCTCTTGCAGCTTAGTCACAAAGCCTTGAATGCTGTCCTGCTGTTCTTTAAGACTGGCCAAATCAAGATCCAGAGGAGCCATGCTGTCCAGCTCATCATCTAGGTCGGTGAAACGAGAAAACATTTCCCGGATGCTGTTCTGGAACTGCCCAATACCCTGCAGTTTACCCTCCAACACCTGGCATGTCTCCTCCAGTTTCTTGTTAAGGGTGCTGTAGTCTTTTTCTATGTTGTCAGCCTGCAGTAAGAGATCTGTCACTCCATCAGTGTCTGGTACATCTACTACAAGAGCCTTGGCTAAGCTCTTCAGGTGCTCTATTTGGTTCTGAACTGCCTCTAAACTCTTATGCTGGGCTTTCATGTTGGTCAAGTTCTTGTTGCTATGTGCCTGTGTTCCCTGTGATTCATAGACATCCATCTGCTTCTTAGCTCCCTCAAGCTGACCTTTTGCTTCTTTGTAGGAATCATTAAATTCTTTAACCGTGTGTGAGATCTTCTCCAGGGACTCCCTCTTGCTCTGCAGACCCTCCAATACGTTGTCCACTCTTTTCCCAATGTTAGCCTTCTCGTCTTGTATAACTTCAGTGTCGGTGTTGGCTACATCAAGGAGACTATCTGCAGCTGCGTTGAGCTGCTCCACCATCCCTCTGTGCTTGTCAACATCCTTCTGGAGAGCTTTCACCTGAGAAATGGTGCTTTCAACAACAACAGGGTCAATGGTGAGTTTGATTCGACCCTCGCTAGCTTCACACTCCTGGATCCAAGAGCTGAGCTTCTCCGCATGCTCCTGAAATTTCAGAGATCTCTGCAGAGCAGTCTGGAGTTTGTCGGCCTCCTCCACAGAGTTCTTCTTCACCTCCTCCCAGTTGGAAGAGAGGGTAGCGAGCTGCCCTTGTAGTGCTAATTTTTCTGCACCATCAGTGTTTTGCAGAAGCCTCTCCCCTTCCCCAATGATTGTATTATAAGCCTCTTCGTGTTCACTGACAGCCTTCTGGACTTTACTGTGATCCTCCAGGGTTTGTTGCAGGACATCCACTTTGGTAGAGACTGACTTGGGCTTAGATTGGTCCTGCAGCTTTTCGCCCAGCCATGACTGGAAGTCTTTGGAAGTCTGATGAAACTGCTGAGAGCTGGTAAAGGTTGAATTCAGCTGCTCAATCTGTTTTGCTACAATAGAGAAACATGGAAAATACTGAGTTAAATCAAGTGACAGTTTTTACACAGCTCAATTCTCTAATTCATTCTACACCTCTGATATAATTGAGTTGGCAATCTCAGTTTAAACTAACCTGTACTAAATGCCAAATAAAAATGAGTCGCAAAACAAACTGCTGAAATACAGCCTTGACCTGTTTGCCACATAGTAAATATGTATATTCTACAGTGACACAACACAAACAGAACGATTCTTTCTTCCCAAACATGACAACATTGCATTATTAGGTGAAGTTAAAAGGCCAACCTGCTTTCTCTTCCAGTTGTTTGAAAGGTTTGCTGACACTCTCCAGCTGCCTGGCTAAGTCTGCTTTCAGATAGTCCTCAGTCACCATCGCTATGAGCTCTGTGCTGATGGCCTCAGCCTCCTTCAGCTTCTTCCTCTCCTCTCTCAATTGACCTGAGATATTATGGACATCCTCCAGCTGCTTCTTCACAGCATCGGGCTGGGTGCTGTGGCCCTGATGGTTGGTGAGCTGATGCTCCAGCTGAGTGGCACTCTGGCTGAGACTCCTCAGTAACTCCTGAAACTGCCCTGTCTTCACCACAGCACGGTCAATGAGGCTGTCTCGCTGGTCTAGCTGTCCTGTGAGGCCTTGCCACTTCTGGGTGATGCCAGCGAGCTGCTCCCTCACCAGCTTCCCACTTGAAGGGTCCTGGGTGCCTGAAGAGTTTAGGATGGATGAGGCAGCTTCCTCGAGTTGCTCATATTGAGGTTTACGGCTCTTAAACTCATTCTGGAGGATCTAGAGGGAAAAAAAAGGATAAACACTACATCACAAAAACAGAGGAAATACTGGTAATAAGTGTACAGTCTCAAAATCATTCACAACAACTTCTACCATCCTTACCTGAACTTGTTGCTTCTGCATTTTAAGCATGTTTGGGTCTATTGAAAGGGGCCCAAGGACACTCATCATCAGCTCCTTCTCTGAAAGCCACTGACGAAGCTGCAGCTCAGTTGTCTGGAAGGTGTCGAGATTTTTGTTGGACTGCTCCAGGTGCTGCTTTCTCTCCTCTAAAGAACCGCTGATATCGGCCCAAGCAGCATCTGAGCAGGAGGGCAGAACAATCACACCAGTCTGCATTAGTCAGCACAACAGCACCATTCTATCCTCTGTCCCACTGTTCTCCTAGCAAAACTCCCACTGTGCAGGACTTGGCATTACAAATGTGCTAATTTAAGTGGTTTAGCAGAGAGCAGATACTGAGACAGGGTTACCTTGTGTTCACATGCATGTAGTGGCAGGATGAATACCAGAAATAATGTCTCATATGTACCACTGTGTAAAAACATTTACTCAAAACCCATTCCGTAATGAGATACATCAGTGAGACCCAACATACCTCTGACAGTTTCTGTGACACAACACCTTGGTGCATACCTATTTCCGCCAGCAGCTGTTTCCATTTTGCTGCCTCAGGAGAGTTTGGATGAGCCTCAATCAAGTTGAGGAGCTTCTCTCTGAGCTTCTGGAGCTGCTCCTGCTTTTGCTTCATATCATCTTCAAATGTCTGATAGAATAAAATCATATATGAAAGCTGAATCCTGTGCTCTCAAAGAAAAGGGTTATATGACTCTTAGTCATAAAAAAGTCCGCTCAGTTTTAGAACCTAATTAAACGTAATAGTCTATTTGATGAGTGACAATCACACTTCAGTACCTTCTGTTGCTCAAGCTGTGTTTTCACTGAATCTTTTTCTGTGGTTGTCTTGTGCCACGATGCTGCCGTCTTTTTCATGTCCTTCAGCCACTTCTTCATATCCTCTGTCTCCTTTTGGGCCTCCTTCACCTGCTGCACCAAACCACTCAGCTCTGCAGCTCGACCCTTCAGCGCTTCTCCGAGGCTTGCGTATCCCTCATTGACGAATGACATGCTCTGCTGAATTCCCATCAGCTCTGAGAACATACAAAACAGTTCTATCAAGTTAAAGTACCAGGAGTTTATAATCAAATTGTCATAATGAGATTATGATAACAGGCATGCACCGCGTTATGTTTCTGTATATTCCTGATATGAGTGAGGAGAGTATGACCAGCTAGCTGCTAGTGGAATTCAAGCATTTGTGGAAATAATCATTCTAACTGCAGACTTAACAATAAGCTACAGAACATGATGAATTTTAAAAAAAGATGTTTGGCCTCATGCAAGAACCACTCACACAAACAGATTAGCTCTTAGAAGACATGTATGAGTGTTTAAAGGAAACCTGTGCACTGAGTGTACAACAGGGGAGAAAACGGCTGTTTTACATAAGAACTACGGCGCCTTAAACTGAAGGAACCAGGCGTAAAATGTTATAGAAAACAAAATACAAAGAAAAAATGAAAAAAATATTTGCTTGCTATTTCATCACAGTATCAACAGCAGTGATTTTCAAAAGTTCATCGCAGTGGGGAGTCACCAGAGTCATAGCAGTGTTTTGAAAGCTGACAACAGTGCCAATACAGCAGACCACAAACAGTTTTTTTTACAAAGCAGCATTGATTACCTTTACTGGTTAGGTAGGAATGGCTCGCTGGACCACCACCATTAGTAATAGCTGATGCAAAGACATAAGACAAAGCTTGTTTAAAGGACAGGCAGACTGACTAGGACTGTTGACAACTGTCCATGTTTTCTAATGGTTAGTGATTATCCAGCATTCAGAAGTGCACCCAAACACCACACTCCCATTCCACTGGATGATTCAAAGGAACTGTTAAGTGCGCTCATGTTTACCTGACGTGTTAAGGGTCTTCGTTTTGGCTGGGGATGTGAGGAAAGTGATGAGGCTGCACAGTGCTGATCCTTTATTGTTCAGGTCCTGGACAGCAGGAGCTTTGGATGTCCATTCATCTAATAAACCCTGATTAAAGCATAGTCAGATAGATTAACTGCATATACCGTGGTAGCAATGGATATGAGAGCCTATTATACTCTATTAAAGAACACTTAGATCTATCTATTGCAAAACACATGTATGTAACATCAATGGTTTCTGTTTCAGCACCTTATGTGCAGTAAGATCAAATATATATAGGAATGACATTGTCTTGTGGCAGACTAGATTTCATTTCTTGACTCACAGTGACCATCTGCAGGTCCTTCTCCAGGCTTTTCTCACTGCTGCTTGGCTGAACTGAAGGTACTTTCTCACTGGTCTCCTCCAGCCATTTGTTGAGAGCACTGGCTGAAGATCTGAACTCTCCCAGCTGATCCTGACAAGATGATACCTCTTCTTCCCTGCAATAGAAAAGAATCTCATTTCATACATTCATGTATAAATGAGTACATAATTAATTGTTAAAAACCAAAGACCATCTTTTCCTGTCCTGTGTTCTCACTTACTTTTCTTTGACAGTGTCTTTGAAGGTGCTGAAAATATTTGAGAGATTGTCCATCTTCCTCTGGATCTGGGCTTTGTTTCCATCAGGGCTTATTTCAGACAGCTCTTTGGACAGATTCTGCAGCTTTTCCAAATCACTGGCATGTTCAGCCATCTCAGCTTTAGCATTCTACAGTTAGATTACAATAGTCAATCAATCAGTGCAATATAAAGTAGCATTTTTGGTTAAAGACACCAAATATATCCATTCAGTATACTTACCTGCATTAGCTGAGACAGCTCACTGAGGGTTTTCCCTGGGCCGTCTGTATCATGCAGGTCTTGTGAACGCTTCACAACAAACTGCTGGAGTTTGTCTGCGACCGTCTCAAACTGCTCCACCTTTTCTTTCAGCTGCTCCAGCTGGGAAACTTTTTGCTTGTGTTTGTCACAAGCATCAAAGAAGCGCTGGGAGAGAGCATCCATCTTTGACTGCAAAAGCGCAGCAGCAGAGGGATCAGCTGTCTCCACAAACTTCTTCACCTTGGCTTTCATGGCTGAGATGCTGCTCTGGCGACTTGCTATGTCCTGGTCTAATGCCTTAAAAAGCACAGGGTGGACAACAGCAAAACACCAAATCAACTGCTGAAACACAAATTAACAGATACAATATAGTTAATGAGCTGCTGAAATGATGACAAGAATACACACTGCTTCTTTGCTGAGGATTTCTCCAATAGATGTAGAGTCTAGGGGAATTTGTCCTTTCTCTTTCATACTGGCCTCCACTCCCTCCATCCATCCCATCATCTCATCCAGCCCGTCCTGGACACTCATGGAGCGAGTCAGCGTGATCTGCAGTTTCTCATTTCGATCACTTATAGACTTGGACAGGTTGTCATAACGCTCCACTATGTCATCTGCAACACAAACAAATCGGGTTATGTTTAGAACATCTTCTGACTGTTTGGGGCACATGGTAAAATAAACATTTCCAAGCAAAGCAGGAACTTATTTATGAGTTTGTTATGTCTATAATTTTGACAAAGGATAACAGTCACAAGGTCTTAGTAGAGTAAAATGGGCAAAACAGACACGACTGAAATACTCTGACAGCGATTTCACACAGATAAATTGTGTTAAAAGTAGAACAGATATGGTGGACAATTTGTGGTATGTTGACGTTTTTGTTTTCTGCAAATTGACAATCTGACGTAATGACCCTCCAACTTGCAGTAACAAATTATATGATGAGCCTTTTGCAGAACTACAAAGTTTATTAATTTCAAGTTGCAATTTAAAATCCTTCAGTTTAAAAACTTTGCAGTGTCTGTGAAATTTCAGCCTGCATAATTAAAAGCCTAAATCCTGACCTCGTTATCAGTGAAGACAGACGCTAACATTTACAGTACATTCTCAGGTATTATGAAGACAAACTCTGCTCCCTCCCTTTGACTGTTCACTCACCCACTGTCTCCTGGATCTCATCTGGGTTACTCAGCAAATCTCCTTCAGATGTTATCAAACACTCAGCTGTTTTGCGTAGTGTATCAATAGCAGTCTGATATCCCATCATCTGACCTTGTAGTGCCTGTGGATCAATAAGAAAGAGGAAGTCAGAGAAAATACAACTCTATCTACTACATAAATACATGCCCTCTGCCCATATCTATACTACAGTGCACAGATTATGTATTTCACCAGTGTGGTTGAATGAAGATAAAACTACAGAGTGATGATGTGTGAGAATGTCTGGACAACATCCATGGAACAATGAGTCATTACACAGAAACAGTTTGATGAATCTGTCTGCTCCACTATTACACTTACAGATATACAGACTTAAGATCTTTAAAGCCATCCTGCAATGATTTGTAATCAAATCCCAAAATACAGTGTTTCATGTTTGGCTCACAGACGCCCCTTATCTTGGCATATCAATGCCGTAACTCACTACCTCCCTAAAGATAAACGTTCAAGCTAACTGCAGCCAAAAGCTTTGACAGAGGCAGCTCTGTCAACTGAGTTTCTTATCTTCTCACAGGAGTATGTCAGCTACAAATAGCCTTTTTAGTTCAACTATTCACATGTAGGTTTGAATTTGAACAAACAGCTAAAAATAGCTTTGTTGTTTTGGACACACTGTATATGGCAAGGCCTGTTGTGCCATGACCTTATTAACCCAGTCAATGCTCCAAGTTCCGCATGTGTTACTTCTAAATAAAGCTATTCTTTATTTCTTTACTTGGATTATTCATAACTATAAACATTCCTTAAAGTTCACAGAACGTTGATGAAAGCAAGAACAACTCAAAGCTCAGGCCAATACCAGCTGTTTTGAAGTTTAACTGTAAAAACCTATTTTCGCCAAAATGAAAGGCAAGAATTATCAAAAGAGCCTTTTCATGTGTTTGGCTGAACAAGTAGAGAAGCTACACCGAGATCAAAAAAAGGCCGTAGTCTGAGATAAATCTAAGCTTTTCACCAGAAATGTCTGAGGTTGGGCTTGATACCAACATCAGCCCTGGCTGGCTACGTTTCTTGCCTTGGTCTCCTCTAGCTGTGTCTGTAGTGTCTGTGGGTCAGCTGCTATGGCCTCTGATTGCTGCTTTCTCGCCTCCTCCTCTGAGCTGTTGAGCCACTTCAAAAGACAAGTGCATGAGTCGTCATACTTCTTGTATTTGTCCACCGTGTCTTTGAGGTTGCCGCCAAGCTGACTGCACTGAAACAAAGGAAATGAAATAATACTGTAGGTGTAAGATAGTTAGAAGCCACATAATTAAGTAAAGAGGCTCAACACATATTGGTTGAAACAACTACTCAATGAAAAACTGTTATTTTGTCTGAGATTGGCATTTTCACACTGCTGACAGACGAGAGTTCGACACCTGAATGAGGCATTATACAGCGTTGTTGAGCTTTTAATAGAGATAAATGTCTCCATCCAGTGGCAGGAATATGGTGTTGCAAGCTCCTAAAATTCACATAATGAACTACAGGCCAAAATACCTGTGAATGTAGTGCTTTGTATCGACTTGCTGCTGAATCTAGCTTATCCTTGACAGCAGAACAGGTTCCTGAAGTGTCCACGTGCAGCAGAGCATTCTTAGCTGCAGAATCTGCTGATCCACAGGCTTTAGCCATATCTAGCACTTTCTGTCCTGATATAGTGATGAAGCGAAGGTCCCCTTTGTGAGAAATCACATCTTCTGAGAAGCCCTTCTGTCGCTGCAGTTTATCACTGAGGACATTGAGGGAGCCTGCAGGACATCCCAGCTCCTCGATCTCTCCCTCAGCCTCGTCTAACCAGCCCTCAAACTCCTCGCAGTCGTCCTGGAACTTCTTCAACTCCTCCTGGACACACTGCAAGTGCTTCATCTGCTGCTCAGCCTGCGTCAGTGAGGCCTCATAGTGCCCCTTCAGCTCTTGGATGTTCTTCTGCAGTTTCTCCTTCTCCTCTGGGGACAGGACGTTGGCCTGCTTGTCGAGCAGAGCCTGAGCTGACTGGGTGGCCATGATCAGATCCTGCTGCTGGGACAGAATCTCCTGATGGCAAGCCTGTAGGAACAATAAAGACTTCAGGACACAATAACAACACATATAGCAGTAATTATAATTTATATTTACATTTTTAAACACTTCACTTCATACTATTTCTTACTTTTTGGCTGTCTTTCAGTATTGGTCTATAGTATCAGCTTTAAGTTGTAGTTCTCTTTTCCCATTTCTTTAATCTAATCTGTTTTGGACACATTACATAACCTTCATTTCACAATTTAATCCAGCTCTTCATCTCCATCACTAATAAAGGCAAATGTCATATTTTAATTAAAACTTTTTCAGATAACAAAATGTAGTTAATGCATTATTTTTAAATTAAATTCAGTTTTATAATTGCTGACATTTACTTTATAGCAAATTTAAAAATTGAGTACAACATATAGTTTTCTGCATTTCATTACTTTTTTAATGAACTTGTGCACTTTGAGAAACAAAAGTCAAAGGTCAGCAAAAAAAGCCAACAAGTAAGTAAGAGCTGAGGTGAAACAAAGATTTCTACAACCATCCAACTATACCTTGACCCTGTCGTACTGCTTATCAAGGTCCAGGGAGGCATCATTCTTGCTTTTGGACTTGCAGCTATCATTTTCAGTGGTCTGTAAAGCGTTTCCATTGGCATCGTCATCCTCTCCTATCAGTTCCTTGGCTGAGGTTTCCTCTGGCAGGTTTCCATTCTCTTTACTTATACGGTCATTCTGATGCAACCCACTCTTGTTTTCATTCCCTATGTTGGAGATCCAGTCCAGGAGACCTTCGATTTTGTTCTTACTTTCTTCAAGACGTTCAACAGCTGCTGCCTGATAATACATATAGGCTGCTTATTAACAAGTTACTGAATAGTGAGCAAAATCAATATATGTTGACATAACATTTAGCATTATGTTCATTTTTTAAATTATGATGCATTATTGCTTTGTTTACAGACAACACACATGGAGGTGATCTGAACTCTGACCTTTTCACTCTCCTGTTTTATGGCTGTCGTAACAACCTTCTCTAAATCTTTCCTGGACTCCTCGGCCCGCCGGTTGATGAGTTTGGCTTTGCTTTTGGCCTCCTCCAACTTGCTCTCGATGACTGCAATTTGGTCTGGCATCAGCTTGCTCCTGTTTTCCTCCAGAAACCTTTTGGTACTAGTGATGACCTCATTCAAGGCACTGGCATTTGTCAGTACATCTTTCTGCAGAGCCTTGAGATCAGACAGGCAAGAAGAAGAGGGAATAGTAGGGATGAAGCAGCTGTTTAACTGATGAAACCCTGCACATACTGTGGTTTCTAAAAACAAAGAACATGTATTTCAGACCTGATGCTCCTGCTGGTACTGCTGCAGGTCAGTGACACTCTCAGCATTGTCAGCCTGTTGCTGATGACCAATCAGGCGGTTTTCTGTCAAGGTGAGATTATCACACACTTCCTCCAATTTCTCTGTAAATTCCTTGTGCTTCTCCAACAAAGACTGAAGAAATAAATAAATAAAAACACTAGGTCAAACTTCTCAACAATAAAACTGTCATTTAGACACATTCACATCCAGATAGATATAACTATCCCATAACAGTTCAACAGTTTTTTAATCACTACAGTTTGAACAACTCAATCAATATCTGGTAACAGGAACATCAAACAAGAGATTATTCAAGCACAATGATGCAGCATGCAAAATCTGCTTTAAAATGCATTTTCCTCTATCAGTCTAGTATGCTGTAAACATGCTATTTCACCAGTCACTTCTTTGTTCTTGTGATGTAATAAGCACAGAGGATATTATATTGTGTATGTTAGTGGGTTTGTTGTGGCTGAAAGTGTTCGAACAGAGTAGGTGCATTTTGTCCACTTGTGTCTCAGGTCCTGTAGAATACAAGCAGCACAACGGTTAGTCTGCAGGAGTGATCGAGCACTTCAACATGCAATGCTGTTATTTTGCCTGAACATTTAGGCTTTTAAAGTAGAACAGTACAAATCTGAGAAAGAAAAATCATAGAAAGAAAATCCAGCAATTCATTTCTGAATACACTGAACAAAATACATTGAAATATTATGTTAAGAACTTTAAATGCAGGGATAGAGCAGAATTCGTGTTACTTAGAAACACAAATTTCTAAATTTTCAAGTTTATTGGAGCTGATTAAGTATTCTTGCTCTGATATCTGAGGTTTGGAATACAAAAGTATTATGATCCATTAATATAAATCTACATACAAATATGAAATTTACATACCAAGCTCAGTAACATGACTTATACAACCTACTCAGCATGTGCTGTAAGCATCTGTTATCAACTTTAATTTTCATTTAGCAAACCAGACATATATACGTTGTTCAAGGAAACCTCTAATATTTTATAGCATATCCCCAGGCAGACCTCCTCCTGCTTTTCCCTCTCCCTGGTGTCCAGGAGGACATCTAAGGTGCTCCTCCGTGTACCAAGCCTCGCTGTCTGGTCCCTGAAAGCTCGCTGAGTGGTGCTGAGGAGCTTGAGGAGGCAACTGCTCTGAGCTGGACTCAGGAACTGAGCATGCTCAGAAATAAAACACTGGATATCAAATGTGACATCTTCTAACTTGAGCCTGGTTTCTTGTAAGAGATTGCTCTCCATGTCCTGGAAGACAATACACAGATATGCTAAGTAAGCTTCTGTAGTTATTGTAGATCCTGAATGTCTTTAACTGGACTTTAGAGATACCTTGTTCTGCTGAATCAAATGTTTCAGTGTGTCCACATCACATGCGTTCAAATCCACACCCCATGTCTCAGAGTTATTTTGGAAGAGGCCTGCTAGTTCATCAAGGTCACCAAGATGCTTCTGGTACGCTGATTCCAACTGTACCTAGAATCATATTTAAAGCTGTCAACAGTGGATGCAGCTGCTTACATCACTGTATTTTGTTTACTAGGAAAGTGTGCTGACCTTTCCTGTTTCCATTGCTTGAATGAGAGAGTGACTCCTTGTTGCACACATCTGGGAAACAGCTGTAAAATTTGGCTCTAAGTCCAGATATGTTGAGGCCAAATCTTGGTGAATTTGTATGGGAACATCCTCATCAACAGAACTTAAGAGCAGTTTGGCTTTCTCCATATCTACTGTTAGAACAGCAGCCAGTCTAGAAACCTGGGACTCCAGTGACTGAACACAAGAGCACAGTTAGTCAGGAACTAATGTACAGTATACATGTAGTATATAACATAAATGGAAAACTGAGCATGGTGTGATATTAATTCATTAAATATTACACCACAGATACAAATGTGCCTTAATTTACAACCTGAAATTCCTCTGTTTGGATCTGCAGTTCATCCATGTTGTTGCTAATGGGTGGCTGGATTAAAAGGTCTTTTCTGACATCATCTAAAGCATCAGCATGATCCTGCAGTCTCCCAACACACTCCAAATAATCCTGGATGACGAACAGCTATAGCAAAGTAAAACACAAAGCAAAAATGTAGCAGATGCTACTTATGTCAAAAACTAACACTGAAACAGAAAATGTACCTTATTTTTGACTTGCTCAACTGAGTTGGCAAACGCTTCGGGAGATGGTTGGTGACCCAAGTCATCCTCCACTGACCCCTCACCCTCTCCTTCTGAGCTCTCCTCCTTGATGCTTTCCAGTGTGTGTCGCCGGTCCTCCTGAGAATCACTCCCTAGAGCACTGTTCATCACATCCTGAAGCACTGAAAGGTCTTGGCTTGAAGAAACAGTCTTAAGAACTTGCTGTAGTTGCAGGTGGATATCTGGCTCATCAGACAGCTCTGTCTTTTCACAAACCTCTTCTTCTTCTTGCAGAATCTGTGCTGGATTTTCATTCAACCTGAGGGTGTTTAGCTCCAGTGAATCCTTAACAAGATCTGTGTGACTGCTGTCTACAAGTCCACGAGGTGTGTCACTCTCATTAAAACTGCCTTTGTTTAAATGTTGTGGAGAATTCTGAACTAGAGCAATAGTGCTTCCAGTGTCTTGGGTTTGTGCCTTTTGCAAATCATAGACATCGGTCCCCTCCGTAATTATTTCCCCCTGGTCATCTACACTAGACCTTACAATATAAGAAAACACTGATGGAGCTAAAGAGGCAACATCAGGTGCAATGCTGCTGTCTGACAGGACTTCAGTAACTTCGTGGGAATTTTCAAAAGCATGCACATCCAATTTTTGTCTGTCTACCAGAGTAACAGATCCTACCCCTTCTCCCATTCTAGTCTCAGTCTGCCCTGAGCTAATGTCAGATGATGCAGAGGGTGGATTTAAACATGATATATTTTGATCAATATTTCCATTTATTTTTTCATTTCTTGACACAGAGATCTGCTCAGTATCAATGAAAATGTCCTCATGTTGCCGTTCTGGGGAAAGCCTCTCTGTGCATAACTCAGCTTCATCATCTGTACCACTGTGCTTCCATTCCAGAAAATCTTTATTAGTCTTTACTTTTTCAAGAGAAATCCTACTCATTGTTGGGGAGTACTGCTCTGAATGTTCACTTGTCCTGTGATTGAAAGTATCTGTTGCAATGGTTTCACTAGTAACAGCTAACTGAGAGGAGGGGTTCGGCTGTTGTGGAGGAGAGAATCTGGTCTCAGTTTCAACACTGAAATCACTTTGTGAACAGGGCACTGCTTGGTGAAGTAATGTGATTTTGCTGCCATCTACTGCAACGTTGTTGTCATTACAACCACCCCTTGGTGATGAGTAATCTATACTCAGAATTGGCTCACTGTCCAAAGATGACTGAACAGAACTTGTGTCATTCTCAATCCTACTTTCCTCAGACAACACACTGCAAGATGATGACATGTGTAATTCACTCTCACGAACTGTCTGATTTCCCACAGCATTGTATCCATCTGTGACAAAATCAATATCAGTTGGTGAGCTGTCAGATTTACAAAAGTGAGTTTGGCTTTCTGTATCACTGTTGCTGTTGGAGGTTTTGTCACTCAGACTAGATTGATGTGACTGGACAGTTGGAGCAATCTTTTCTGTCCCAAGACAGGATACGTCCATTAGCTGGGTACCGATTAGCTCCTGTGAGCTGCTGTCTTCAGCCAGTAAAGGTGATTTGCTAGTGTGATGAATACGCTCTACAGTAACCTGACTCCTCAAGGAGGTGGGGATCGTCAGAGGATCCATGGGTGGGGAATGATGTAGATATTCGCTCATCTCTTCTGCATTTCCTCCTGTCACACAACCTAATGCGTCCCCACTCTCAGTTTCTGTCCCTAACTTATCATCCTTCTCATTGGTCAGATCAAGTTCCATGACAGCAGCCTTCTTATCATTAGGCTGCAGTGTGTTTTCAACTTCATTAAAATTAATTAATCCCAGATTACCATCATCAGAGATGGACTTGCTGCAGTTTTCTTCTGGGTAAATGCTGACCTTGGGATCTAGGTTAAGCACGTTATCGGCATCAGTCACTAGTCCAGACTGCAAAGACCCACTAATACTAAAGGTGTAATCAGACTTTAAAGGGGTCTGCTCTTCTATTATACAAAGACCAACATTTGTGGGTCCGTCTGACTCTACCTGTTTTAGAAGAGATACTGTACCCTCCTCCTGCCCTGCAATGCTTCCTTCTTCATCTGCCTGTCGGTCATACAGTTTCAGTAGTGTCGTCTCATCAACTAGGCCTTTATCAACGGTTTCCTCCGGGTCATAACATCTCCCAGAGGTGACATCTAAACCCCCCTCCTCCTCCATTTGTGCTTTCAGAACACAAATAGCATGGCATCGTTCACTTTCATCTTCCAACTTCTTAGAGCATAAAAAATCAGCTGGGTTAATACTACTTCTTGATTCTGTGCACAGTGACTCAGCATCACAGCGTGGTAGTATCTGACAGCAAGATTTCACTGGCAATTCCGAATCACACAGGCTGGATGGTGGGACAACATCTGCGGGATGGACTGACATCTTTAGAAAAGCAGGAATATCAAGTCCTTCATCAGTACCTCCATCATCAGTTTTTAAACTATGTCCACTAATTCTCTCTGCAAAATCACCTGGCATTGTCTGGTCTGTGGTGTTTTGAAACATGGCATTCTCTACTAAACCAGGCTCTGTGGTATCAGAAAATTCCTTGACAGGATTTTCTTTTAGAGCCTTGTCAACTGAACAAGTTTTATCACCAGAGGCATTTCTTCCATTACTCAAGGAAGCAAGGCTTTGAGTATCAAATGTGTGCTGTGTGTTTTCATCAAAGTTCATTCTCCCTTTGAATGAGGAAACAAGATCATGAGAATCAAATGTGTGTCGTGTGTTCTTCGTCAACTCCTCTGTTTCTTCACTTATGTGCAAAGGCAACTCTAAATCATCTTGTTCTGAAAGGTCACTGGCATTTAAAGTCAGAGAAGTCACATTTTTCTCAGTGTTTAGAGAAGATAGTGACTCTTCGAGAAAAGTTTTAACCATTTCTGTCAGCTGTCTATCGAATATCAGCACCCTCTGTTGTGACATTGGATCAATGTAACTGTTCATCATTAGGTAGGAGATGAATAACTGCCTTGCCTCTGTGGGAACAGGGACATTTTCAGTTGTTATGGAATCTGCAGCATGTCGACCACCGTCAACTGTGAGATTTTTATACATAAGCCAGGATGAAAACTTTTCATTAAGGTTATCAACATCCGGAAATACATTAGGAATTTCTATAGATTTTAAAACCTGTGCTGTGTAACTGTCAATCAAACCATCTTGGATGGCAGAGCTGATGTCTACTACCTTAGAACTCTCAGGAATGTAAAGAGCTGCTATTTTTTCCCGATTATTGAACAGTGTGCTGATAAACTCATCAGTAGTGATTTGCTGATCATACCTGTATGAGGATGACACTGTCTGGATTTCCCCAGAATGAGGCAACACAAGTCCTATAAACTGCTGCTGATTTCCGAGCACAATGAGGGTACTGCTTGATCTCATCAAATCACACTGAACGTCTACATCCACCTTCAGCCTGTCACCAACATCCTCTGACACCTCAGCAGTTAAAGTTTGACCTTCTTTGGGGTTAACTACACCCACCTGAGAATCTAAGACTCTTGACATGGACTCATGATCACTTAAGCTATCACATACAGACCTTAGAGGGTTAATATTTCTCTCTGATGTCAATAATTTATTTCTGGTAAGGTTCCTTAATATCAGGCTACTGACCCCACTAGGTTTAACCTGCTGCTCAAACTCAGAGAATGACA
>NW_018127940.1:348866-349572 GCF_001952655.1 Monopterus albus
AGAATCTTTACATAGACAGAAGCAGGTATTAAACCACAGTGAAATGCCCTTTCTAGGGTCAGTGTGTCTCCTGTGTAGCACACCTTCACTCCATCACCTACTTGTTGGACCTCTATCATCTTGATGATCAAGTCCTCATACATGGACCCTTCCCTAGCTGCTGCTACTTCAGACAGGGAGACAGAAGAGACATGTGAAGTCTGTATGCACTTGCTTGCATCATTCTGCTCTGGCAAGTGGTTCAGTACGGCTTTGTACATGATATCTTGTTTAGAATGGTCGCCCTCGTCCAGACAGAGATATGGCTCAGACCGAGAGAGGTTAGAGGTGACCCCACTCGGCTGATCACTCAAGCCACTCATGGTTCCATTGCCAAGTCCACCAATCCCATTCCTGGATATAAAATCCTATAAAAAAATGAAAATATGACAAATTACTGAATGTGTTTATTGTAAAAATCTGTATTATTTATGTCAAATTTGCATTTAAAATATTCAAAAACAAGACAAAATTTATACTTACCACCGTACTAACACGGGCATGTTAAAACATCGTGCACAAATGCAAGACCGCGTGAGGATTGTAACAGGAGAGTGACGAATAACACATTTAAAGCTATCATGCATCTGGGAATATTTTCCAGCATCTTGCAAAAAGAGGGTTGTTAGTCACATCATGTACTGGTAAAGGGTTATGCATCATATCT
>NW_018127940.1:349583-359065 GCF_001952655.1 Monopterus albus
GAGAACCTGAGCATGTTAATAATGGTGAAATTATATCCTTGGCCAGGTGCAACTAAGCATGTTTACAGCATACTCAGACGTTCTGTGATTCAATCATACAAATATTTTCTGTCCCTCATGATCCAGTGTAAAAGAATGAAATGAGCGATGCAAAAGACAACTGCTTACACTGCACTGAGAAGAGGAAAAAGGTTGTCATGCAACTGAACATCAGGTGGCGCTGTTTTCTAACACACTATGAAACACAAATGCAATCCACTCAAATGAACAAAGAACCTAGTGTCCAACCTCTTCTGCAGAGGCTTTCTGATCTGCACACTGCTGGGAGAGTTCGCTGTATGCCTGGCTGAGGGCCTTCAGCTGCTCCTGGGCCCTCTCCCTTTCCTCCTCTGTCATCCTGTGGGACAAAATATAAAGAATGAGGCTGAGAGCTTTAAGAGTGGATGGAGTCTTGTGTGTGCTGGTCACAACAAGCTTTGCTTACTTGTCACCATGTTTGCTCAGCATCATTTGTGTGGCCCTCAGCGCTTCTGAAAATTGTTCCTTCTTAGTAGCCATTTCCTCAACAGACACCTTGAAGATCAAATAATAATGGATTAATACTTTATATGCAGTAAAATGACAAATAACATTTTTCCATTGAATTACATAAAATATGCCAATTAATGAACAAAGACATCCTTTACACTCTAGCTGCTTGATAAAATATAAACCCTGACAATTAGCTGTGTAATAAAAACTAACTTTCCAACTGAAGAAACACATTCAGTAAGTTTAGAAACACAATCAGAGAAAGGGCTTTATAACTGAACAAGAAATAAAATAAATTAGCAAGTCCAAAGCTGTAAGTACATGTACATTGAATTTGTTCAATTGGAATATTATTTGCATTATTGAATGAATAATGTATTAAAATATGTAAAATTGAACTTTAATCTTTATTCAAAATTCTATGTTTGCTTCCAAAATAAACCTGACTCACACATTTTGTGTTGTAATAATAATAATGATAATGCTATAATTGTGAGGAAAAACTAAATATGTCAGTGTCCCTTGCTCCTGCTCCAGATACTTATGGACACTTTATTGATCACATAAATATTTTGATTTGGCCATGTGAATTTTAGGGAATAATTAGCTGGGCAGAGTGCTTCAAAACTGTTTTATGTATACATAACTGTAAACTGCAAAAAGTAAAAATAAAACATTTTAAAAAATCAGCTTTGGACCATATGAATACTGCTGTTTCCATAGACACACAGGGACAAAAATCTAACATGTATTTTGATTTTTCTATAATTTATTATTAGTCACTGAGGTTGTTCTGAAATATGAGTGCTTGCAACTTGTTCATTTGGTGTGATTAGTTGGATATGACTGAAATAATCAAATACCCAGAGTCCAAAATCTGAATTTTGCCTTTGTGAGGCAAGTAAAAAGGGGATATGATAGGGTAATTACAGTCTCTAGCTACAGTGTAAAATATATTGATTAAATCAATCAGAAAGTAAATAGTTTTTATTAGAAATTATACATTGTGACAGCAAAAAGCTACAATTTCATTTTGATTAGGAAAAATACTCTTCACCAATAAACCAAAGCATTCGATGATATGCAACATGCATGTGGCAGCAGGACACACTGAAAATACCATAGAAAACAATCCACATTATTTACCTGGAGCTTTTTAGAAGCGTCTGTGTTGGCATTACTATCTTTGGGAGCATTCCCATCATTGTTCAGGGTCTGTTTCACACTCACCATCCAGTGCAATAGTTTGCTAACTTTATCACCATGTTCTCGCTTCTCCTCATCAACAGATCTCTACAATTAGAAGAGATGGGTTTTTGACAAGATTGATAACTTTGTTACAAAGTACAAAAACAAAAAACAGTTGAGGTTGAATCCTGGGGGTGGGGTATTGGTGTTTTGCCTAAAGACATTTATAATCAGATTAAAAACACAAAAGCTCAAAATATACAATCAGTTGCATAAATCACTTAGAATATGTGTGTAAATCAACAAGATTATTCAACAGTAAAGACGAGGCAACGTTAAAGCCAAACACAAAGTCAAATAAAATCCTATATGCAGGTTTTGTTTTTATGCATCACACAACCATCTATTTACAACTGTTTATTGCGAATACATCAAAACATAATGAAATGATGATATGGCTCCAAAACCATTAACTTTTGCAGCCTCCAGTAACCTTAACCCTGTGTGGCAGTCGTACAATAAAATCCTATATGCAGGTTTTGTTTTTATGCATCACACAACCATCTATTTACAACTGTTTATTGCGAATACATCAAAACATAATGAAATGATGATATGGCTCCAAAACCATTAACTTTTGCAGCCTCCAGTAACCTTAACCCTGTGTGGCAGTCGTACAATAAAATCCTATATGCAGGTTTTGTTTTTATGCATCACACAACCATCTATTTACAACTGTTTATTGCGAATACATCAAAACATAATGAAATGATGATATGGCTCCAAAACCATTAACTTTTGCAGCCTCCAGTAACCTTAACCCTGTGTGGCAGTCGTACACACTTCTTTCAAGTGCTTCTCTGAATGTGATTCTTCTCTTGGTCTTTGGACAGGTGAGGATTTTGGTGTGGAACTTCTCATCTTTGAGTGCACTGGCAGTAACTTTGTCAACAAGACCGCTCTGAACGACTTCCTCAAGTGAGACTCTGTCATGAGTGTCAGGGTTTATCAGTCCTCCTGTAAGGAGCTGGAACTCGATACAGCGAAAGCCGGCATCCTTTGGGAAGACATTTTCCTGGAGAGCCTGAGAAACTGACAAAGTCTTTGCAGTCTTGGGGTGAACAATGCCATTAAATGCGTTCGCAAATGGCTGGAGCTGCTGTTTCAATCCCTCATCTAAAAAACCTCTTTTGAGAGCCTCAGAGAGAGAAATTCTCTCCCCTGAAGAGGGGTCGCAAATACCTCCAGTGCAGGCCTGGGCCTCCAACAGCCTCAAGGCAGTAGCTCTGTCAGTAAAGCCCTGCTGAAACCCCTGAAGAATTGACAGCCTCTTCCCCTGAGCAATGTCCCAAAGACCAGCAACTGGGCTGTTAACATCCTCCACGACAACCATTCTTGAAAATATGATGTCTGCAATTTCATAGATACTAAGGAGCCCACTGCGATAGCTTTCAAGCTCAGATGTTTCAAGAAACCTCTGACTTAGGGCGGACTCCAGACAAAGTTGTCGGCCTCTTGTGTCATCAGTAATGATGTGACGTGTCTTTCCATTGGCATCAACTATGGGCTTTTCCACCCAATTGCTTTCCTGCTGTGACAGGAACAGGTACGTCCTCTTGTCAATATGTTTCCCCTTGAATGCTTCATATACTGACATTTCCATGCCACAGCTACTGCTGACAACAGACACTCTATGAGAACTCATGGGAGAGGAGTTTGTTAGATGTCTCTCACCAAACGGGAAGAGAAACACACAACCATCAATGTCGTAGAGGCAAGTCTTGAGTAGTTCAGAGTAGTATGCTTTCTGACCAGTGTCAGGATTGTGGAAACCTCTAGGGCTGCTGACTGGATCATACAGACTCTGTAGAGTCTCCTTGTCTAAAAGACCGTGGTCAACAGCAATGTTAGCTGGCACCCTGACACCAGTCTCCGGCTTGATTAGTCCTCCTGTAGAGACCTGGACCTCAAGGATTTTCTTGCCTTTGTATCTATCAAGAATCCTTTCCTCCATTGCCTGAAACACAGACAACTTTTTGCCAGCATGGATGTAGCCTTGAACAGCTTTCTCAGCCTCCGTCAGTTTATCTTTCAGGCCTGTCTCTATAATACCTCTCTCTAGAGCCTCAGCAACTGAACAGGTTTGTCCTGTGGCCAGATCTGTAAGACTTCCTGTTGCAGCCTGTGCCTCGAGAAACTCAAGTGCGTAAGTCTTTGCTAAGAAGCCCTTCTCAGCAGCTTCTAGGAAGGATATCTTTTTCTTACTTGACTCCACATAAACTCCAGCAATAGTAGTTGGTTTGCCGATGTACTGAGCAAGCGACACTTGCAGCTCTTCCATTGTGATGAGGCCCATCTCAAACTTATGCAAAACCTCTTCATCTAAAAGCTTGAATTTGATCAAACTTTGAAGACTTGTGCTGCCTTTGAGTTCTGGGAGCTTCTCTGAATGTGATTTTTGGGAAGTTGAATATATCACACTCACTTTTCCATCAGTGTGTGTGGAACTCTTCTCTGACATGTTTACAGCTTCACTGATTTCTTTGATACGATACATTCTTGTCTTAGTGGCGCTGCGGGTTTCGTTGAGCTGTTGCTCTGTTAGTCCACAGAGAGCCATGTCTCCATGTGTTGTTACAGCCATGGGCTCATCGGCTTTGTTTTGGCTCTTACAGGTCATGTTTTGCATGTCTTTTTCAAGGAGAATGGGAGTAGAGCTACTCAGTGTTGACTTTACTGGTGAATCATGAAGGTTTTGGCTGTAAATGACATCAGTTTTGTTTTGTTTGTCTTGTTTCAGTCCTTCAAGGATGCTTTCTTTTTCTGATGATGCAACCTGTTGATATGATATTAGAAGAACTTTTAAGTTACTAATGTTTGCTGTTACAATTACAACTCTTAAGTACATCAATAAATAGTCAAAAACAATACATTTAGACTAAAATATGGTATATCTGTTGCTAAATACAAGACTGTTATGTTAAACTGATTTCATCCGTACCTCTGAGGACACTTTCATTTTGAGAATCTCGTCCTCCATGTTGTATTTTACACCTTCATATGGGGATGACATCTTCTGCATCACTGTAAATTCTGTCTTCAAGGAAGTAGTGGCGTTGTCTTTCATATACTGATCACTGCTTTCGCTGACCTCTGGTTGATTAATCTTCTGGTGTTCCGTCTTCATTCTGACCCCCAGCATCAAGAGCTTTTCCTGAAGGATTTTAATCTCTTTGACATATGACTCTATTTGGTCCTGAACGGATCTCTCTTGATTTTCCCTCAGCATCAGTTTCCAATCACTGTCAGTCAACAACTGTTTAAACTTAGCCGACTCCTTCGACTGTTCATTGCAAAGGCTCTGTAAGGTATTAATTTTTAAGTTTAGTTTAAGTTTGTCTTCCTCATGTTGGGTAATTTGTGATTTTGCCTTTGACAATTCTTGGTTGAGTTTTGTTCTTTCTTGCTGCAGTGTGTCCACTTTCATCTGCAGCTGCAGCTGTTGGTCCGTTTGATGCTTTGATTCCACTGTGGTTTGATGCACTGTTATCTGTGTAAGGTCTTGTCTGAAATACTTGTTAAGCATTTCTGCTAATTCTGAACTATGTGATGGCAGATCTGACTTCTCAGTTCCATTTGTGATTTCAGACTGCAGTAAAATAAGTTTTTTCTCTATTTCAGTCTGCACTAGCAACAGCTGCCTCTCGTAGCCCTCCTTCTGAAGTTCTAGTTTACTCTTTAACTCCTCGAGCATTTTCTTGCACTTCTCCAACTGTTCTTCCATCTGCTGGGCCCTCAGCTGAAGGACGGAGTTTTCTTTTTGCTTTTGCTCGGCTTCTGTTTGGGCCTGTTGCAGCTTGCCTTTCAGCGTTCTGATTTCGGAACCCAACGAGATGTTTTTCTGCAGTGCCTCAGCTTTCTCCTTCTTAAGAAGCAGATTCTCGTGCTGCAGATTCGATCGTGATTTGTCAGAAATAGGCGTTAAATCTTTGACCGTCGCTTTATTTTTCTCAAGCTCAGTCTCCAGCTGAAATATTTTTGTTTCTTTGATTTTCCCTTCTTTCTTCTCTTTAGCCAATTCATCTTTAGTTTGTTGCAAGGAAGAGCTCAACTCTGAAAGTTTAACATTAAGACTCTCTAATTTCCTTTCTGCTGCTTTCTTATCATTCTGAAGAGCATACACTTCCTGCTTTAGGTTTTCTGTAATTGTCTCCGAGCTGCTCGTGAGCCCTTTACTGTGCTGTTGTTTGAAAAGCTCGTCTTCTGATGCCTTGGCTTTACTGGTATGTTTTTTACTCTCAGTGGTCCTTTCTTCCAGCTCTGCATTTTTCTTCTTTAGCAGCATATTGAGATCATTAATTTCAACAGTTTGCATATGGACCTTCTGATTTGCTAAATTCTTCTCACTAAGTGCTGACTTTAGCTCTGATTTCAAAGTTGTTATTTCTTTCTCATAATTGTCAATGTCTGAACTGAGCATTTTGATTTGTTCATTCACTTTCCTTAACTTCTCACTGTAATCCTGCAGTTTAATTTGAAGCTCACAGGAGGTATGGGATTTCTTATTTAGTTCCTCCTCAATGATTCTGATCTGTGATTTGGTGCCCTCCACCTGAGACTGGAAGATTTGAATTTTCTGGTCTTTGCTGTTCATTTCCATCGTCACCTGATGAAGTTTAGCTCTTATGTTCTTTAGGTTCGTTTCCATCTCCATATTTATGACTTTTAACTCATCAACTTTCTTCTGCAACTGAGAAACAACCAATTCGCTTTTCTGAAGTTCTGCTTCAAGGTTTTTACATTTGTGTTGGGCTGCCTGCTCAGATATCTTTATTACAGTATTTTCCTCCTTAGCAGTGTAAAGCTGCTGCTGCCACTTCTCCATCTCACTCTTCAAAAACTTCATCTTTTGCTCAGACTTTGATCTCTTTTTTTCCAGTGACTCGATTTGGATCTGAAGACTTCTAATACCATTGTCAGATGAGATACTGGTCCTCGTCAGCTCATTGCATTTAAACTTCAGCTGATCTATTGCTGACTGCTTGGAAGCTAGCTCTTCATCTAAGTTGTTAATTTTGTAAATATATTCCTGCTCCATGGAGCTTTTCTTATGCAGCTCTTCTTGGGTGATTTTCAACTGCTCTTTAAGGCCTTCAACTTCAGTGCTTTGGAAAATGGTGTTTTGTTCCAGTGAAGATTTTGCTCTTTGGAGATTTCGGATTTCCTCTTGTAGTTCACTGATGGATTTCTTCATGATCATTGTTTCTTGCTGGAGCTTATCAGATTTCTGTCGCATGTTGAGCTTCTCTGTTTCCATGTCCATCTGAAGTTTCTTCACTCTGTTACAGCTGTCATCCAACAGCTTTTTATAACTTTGTGCTTTCTCCTCAGCCATTTCTGCTCTTTGCTGGACCACATGTATTTCCTCTAGTTTCTGTTGCAAGACTTCCCTCATCATGCTGCCATTTTCTGCGGATGGCTCACTGTCAGCAGTCAGCTGACTGTCATTTACCAAAGGCTGCTGAGCCAGGTCATTTGTTTTAGCCTGGACTTGAATTAGAAACTTTAATTCAGTACCTTCCTGGACATTTATTTTTCTCTTAACTTCAGGGCTCTGCTTCTTAAGATCCTGGCCGTCATTTCTTTCCTTTAACAGGTCCTCTAGTTTTCTCTGAGCCAAAGACCACTTGGCCTCTGCCTGTTCAACCAATTGCTTTGTATGGCTTAACTCCTGCTCACTGGCAGCTTTGTCTTTCACTGCAATCTCTAATTTGGTGCGATACAGATGAACATCATGCCCCAGCTGGGATTTCTGAAAGTTTAGATCATCAATTATCTTCTGTTTTGTTTCTAGCTCCCCTTCCAACTTTTCCAGCTGTGCTTGTTTTTCAGCCAGCAAAGCCTCCTGTTCATGGACCCGTTGCTTAAGTAGACTAATCTCTACTTCTCCTTCAGTTTTTTGGAGCTCCATGCTCATCGTCCTTTTTGCATTCTTTGCCCTTTCAAAAGTCTTTCTGTTCTATAATGCAAAAAAGTAAGTCATCCACTGCTTCAAACTTAAATAGTATTTGTTAAATGAACTGCATAAATATTTCACTGGGTACCAGAGTGCTGCAGCAATATTAAGCAAACTCTCCAGGAATTTGAAGAAAAAATTATTTTTTATTTTAGTCAGAAATAGTGCGGTTAAACATTTTAACATTCACCAAATTCAAGAAGACCTTCAGACTGGAGGAGATTTATTTATGGCACTATTTCCCTTTCAGCTCCTGGTTTTCAGATAATAGGTCCATCAGTATATCTCAGTACCAATAATTTCAAAACACAAAATTGCTGGAGAGACTTTATATTGCCACTGAAAGGCCAACCTGAAGAAGACCTTCTGTCAAAGAAAAAGGCTTTCTCCTCCCAGCAAGTCAGTCACCAGCAAGAAAGAGCTACTGTATATGCAGACATGCACCTCCTTTCCACATTTCCTTTGCTTCCATTGTGTAATGAAGCAAACTGTCTTCACTCGCGATGAGAAAACCACATCTAATCAAAGATACAGCATTAAGAAAGCAAGGGGGATAAGAAGTAAAAATACTGTCTGCATTTTTGTTTGTTATATTATTCTTAAGTTTACATGTTGATGCAAAGCAGAGGATCTACTGTAAGAACCATGCAAAGAGAAGAAGTTTAGGCTAAACTGGAATTTTACGTTAAAGACAAAATGTGTTGTGTAATCAACTGAAAAAAAGAGAAAGATAAGAAATATTAAAATACGGATCTCTCACCTCCTCATCTTCAGCTCTCTTCAGTGTTTCACTGGCAAACTTCACATACTGCGTCATGAGAGTCACAAGAGCAGTGTAGCGGGTTCGGAGATCCATGAACTGCATGAAATTAAACAAGAGAAAACAGTATGTTAGCAGCATTTATTGTACATACAGCACAGGCTTCCTGTCCTACCAGACTTAAATCATAGTTTTACCTCTTGCTGAATAGCATCAGAAGAGCTCTGCATCCTCCGTTTCTTCAGAGGAGATTTGTGTTGGGAGTCCACCATCGCTCTGAAGGTCATCAGCTGAAGTTCGTAATCCTAAAAAAAAACAGAAGTGCAAAGTTACAGAGATTTTTTTCAAATACTACAATTCTTTGTTCATATCACTCAGCAGTCATCCCTCAACTAAAGCATGCTCCTATATCTAAAATGTATTGGTATGGTAATCGCACACACATATCCTGCAAATCCTTGCAGTGTGTACGTCATAAATTACATATCAAAATTCTGAAGTGGAGGTAAAGCACGTTTCTAAAAACCTGAAAACAAGCTGAAATAAATGAATTTACCTTAATGGCAGATGAGTACTGCTCTGAGTACTTCTGACACTCATCAATCCTGCTCTGTTTTTGTTCGATTTCAGCAACAAGGACCTGAAAAACATACATTTTTAATATATTTCTAATCTATATTGTCTTAATCTGAGTGCGAAGACATTCGTATTTATCCTACCTTCTGTCTGTTTAGCAGCTCAGCCAGGGCCTTGCTATCCTCAGGTTTGTTTTCTTGGGCCTTTAGCTGTGTTGCTTCCATTTCTCTAATCGATTCATCAAGATCACTGTAAACGTCTCTGTAGTGTTTCAGAGATTTGCTGATACCATCTAAGTCCCGAAGCCTGAAATCAATGAGATATACTTACACTTGTAATGTTTACATACAAATGTCACAATGTAATTCTTGTAGTGCACCCCCCCCCCCCCCCCCCCCCACGCTCCACTCA
>NW_018127940.1:359262-375424 GCF_001952655.1 Monopterus albus
CCCCCCACCAAAATTTTTTTTCCAAAAACCACTAACCTGCTATCAATCTGGGAGTGAATGTTCTGCCATCTCTCACTCAGCTGATCCGCTTTCTCCTTATGCCAGTCAAGATCGAAATCCCGCTCATTGTGAGACTTAAACATGAGGACACTGATGGCTCGTGCTTTTTGCAGCTCATCCTCCATGTCATGGAAAACCTCCTGCTTTTCATCGATCTCTGTCCGCCATTGCTATAAAAAATAATAATAATAATAAAGAGGAGTAACTGCACAAAACAAACTAAAACCAGTGACAGTGTTGGTGAAATGTTTTGTCCAAATAATGTATTACCTTAAGTGTTGAAATGATACTCTCAATTGACCTGAGGTCGGAGTTCATGGCATCTTCCTCATACAGTTTGGATTCATAGGCTTTAACTAGTGCCTCTGCACTCTGGCTGTGCTTCAACACTAAGCTCACCGTTTTCAGTCTGCAAAAAAAAGGGAATGCGTCTTTAATTCAACTAATGGATACTAGAGTAATCACTTCTGGACAATGAAGAGAATGTCTTACTTGTCCATATAAATAGAAGACATGGAGTAGACTTGGCTCATACTCTGAGCAAGCACAGTGAGTTCAGAGGACAGCGTTGGTACAGACGAAGAACCTGCAGCCTGTCTGAGGAACAGCTCGCACTTCTCCTTCATGACATCAAAATCTTGCTTCAATTTATTTAGCTCTGTCATCTTCCTCTGCAAAGTGGCATGAAGAAAATCATGACTAATATAATGACACCAGTAAGTGCTCACTGTTAAATGCTTACTGATACCCAGATGTGTACCTCATGGTCTGTGATGCACTGCAGACTCTGCTCCAGGTCGTCTCTTTCCAGTGGTGTGTGGATTTGCCTAATCAGGTGTTCTTCGTGGGCCTCCAGAAGCATGCGGAACTTGCGTATTTCTGAGATGTAATGATTGTAAACCGATTCCTCACGTTCCTCTGTTTACCAAAAACATAATTTGTAAGACCACAAACATAACAGCATAAAATATACATTTTTAAACAGCCAGTGTAAAAATTTGCTGCCATTTGAAAATCAGAACTATTTTATGTAAAATATCATGTTAAAATAAAACAAAGTGAGTCTTAAACCTACATATAGTGTCACACACAGGTTCACCTCTAGGGGGCATCATTGTCACAGCATAAGGACAAGAAAGACCTGTTGCAACATGACTAAATCAGTTGCACTTTTATACCTCTAAGTTGTAAGTGGTTTTAGTAAAACTTGAACAAGTTAACAGCTTCATTTTTAAAAGGGGAGGGGCATATATGTAAAATACTGTATACACATATGTGTTCCTGTTTATCTCAACAGATCTTTGTAGCATAACATGACAAATACTTTCTTTTTTTCCTCCAGGCATTCCAGAATGTAAAACCATTATAACTGCACATTAGCAACGTCCCAATCTTTACATTCACAGCAAAAGCAGTCACCTCTTTAGAAAAAAACATAATCCCAAAAGGCTTTAAAGGCTTAAGGAGCCATTTGTTCTCCTTGCAATGTTGTATTCAAATGTGTGCTAGCAGCAGCACCTGGCAGGGAGGGACAGGAAAGAAATCTGAGCCTTGCCTCTCTCTGCAGATCTGAGCAGTTCCTGGTAGTACTCCTTGCAGGCCATAACATCTCTTTCTAACTGGGTGCAGTCTGCCACTGTAAAAACCTCGGACTCCTCACTGTCTTCCAGGAACTCGTTATAGTGGGACTGTAGGTTGTTCAAGACCTGCTGATGCTCACCTGGTAACATGGTCTTTATCTGAATCAGTCAGAGAAATAAAAGTGGAAATAAGACCAACATGCACTTTGCATTTTTCTTAGAATCATCATTAAAAATCATCAGCTTGTGTTGAAAAGTGGGATTAATTAAAGAGTCTTAAAAGTAAAACAAAAAAGGTCATACTGAGGCCACGTTCCAGTTGCGAATGGCTCGTATATCAGACATTAGATAATGCCAAGACACCACACTCTTCATGTTGATGTGGGAGTGGTGCCACAGTGCCAGGACATTCTGGTATAACTGCTCAGTTCTGCAGGAAAAGCCAAAGGCATTGATAATCCCAGCAAACTCTGGTCGCAAGAATATGTGTATTCAGTGGCATTTGAACTAATGAAGTAACTTTAATTTTAGTGCAAGAAACACAATGAATACTAGCATCTCACCTTGTTGCCATATCAACAGCCTCTTTGTTGGGTGGAGGCACAGTGAAACAAACAGAAGGCACCATGGCCTCATTCCCTGTGGGGTTGATGACTTTCCACTTGGCCCGGTGAGAGTTACTAGCCAATACACACTCATCATCTTTATAAATAGTAATCTGAAGAGTTGTAATACCGACACAGCACAGCTTTAGTATAAAACTTGTAAATAAAATATGGTGTACTATTGCATGAAGAACAATACCTCTATCTGACGGTAATCACAGATGGCTTTTACAGGGATGGAGGATCTCACAGAGGTTTCAGGGATCCTGGGCTTGAGCTGCACAATATTTTTGGCTCTTCCCACTAAACTAGCTACAGTGCTGCGGTACTGAAGAAGCTGCTCTTTCTCATCCTAGAAACACAACACAGATACAATGCATTTGTTTCCTTTGTTTACTTCTACATACATGCACACTTGATATCTTTCTATCAGTTTACCATGGACTCCTGTATGAGATCCTCCAGTCTGTGGAGGCTGCTTGTTCGATCACAGCTGTATTTTCTTTGAATGGCATCTTGCAGGCTCTTTAGGTAGTCTATGGACTCTTTGGCATCACTGAAAAACTATGAACAGGAAAAATAAATAAATTAGCCGAGACAAACAAATGCACATTGCTGTACTGATTGAAAAATAGGCAGCAACTCACCTCAAAATAAAGAGCATTCTCCTTGAGATGTTGCTCTACACATGAACAGAGCTGTAAAATCCAGCTCCACTGCGTCTGCATGGCAGCTCTATATGCCTGAAAGAGAAACAACAAAAATAAAACACACAGTATCCAGGTACAGTGTTTGGAAAATTACAAGCTGAAACAGGACTTTGGAATTCTTTTATCACTGTGGCAGCTGTATGCAGGGTGGAGACACTGATACTAATCCAAAAATTGGCATCTAATTGTTGTACTGACCGCAGAGCTGACAGAAAAAAAATGCAGCGCTTACTTCAATAGTCAGCTTAGCTGGGTGGTTCTTGAACATAAGCCGTTCTGCCTTGTCCTGCACAGACTTGATCACTTCCTCCTTTTCATCCAGTTCCCTCATCAGGTCCTGTATAAAGACAGTAAAGCTGAGCATCCCTTCCAGCCAGACTGTGGTAAAGGACCATTCGCTCCATCCTCTCACACAATCTTATATCCTGCCTGAGTATGAAGTTAAACTTTCAAACCAAAATACATAGACAAATGCCTTCACTGTAGCAAAGCCAAACCTGTACAACCAAAAGAATTGTCTGAACAAGCCCTTGTTAGTTTGTCTGCATGGAAGATGTCACTGATTATTAAAAAAAACAACAACAACAACAGAAAATGACTTACAGCGTGGTAGTCCCTCTTCTTGGAGATGTTGCTGTTACGATCACTCCAGTCAAATGCAACCTCCTCTTCCTCCTTCTCATTCAGCCAGATAAGCTCCTGAGTTGCCTGTGACACAAAGTCATGCAGGCTTTCCAGGTGGTTTTGTCGCTCTCTTGAACAGCTCTGAAAATAACAAACATCTATTGAGTCTGACTAAGAGCACTTTTTTATAGCATCTGTAACAGTGCATGATTTAGATTATGACCGCTGAGCTCCACAGACCACTTACCAATAACCGTTCATACTGCCGTTCTAGTTTGTTCAGTTTGTCTGAATAAGTTAGCTTCAGGGGTATGGTCATCTGAATCTGAGGAACAAAAATGTTTTGGTTTCTTTTTATTTTCTTTTCAGAAACTAAATTTGGCAATGCCAGTGCTGTTTCAGATATTTTATGTCATAAATTACTGTACGTAGAACTACTGAGAGAGAACTCCAAAATGCTTACCTCACTCAGTTTGGCCTCTTTAAGACTCATCTGAAATTCTTCAATGGCTCTGTGTACACTTGTGTGATTCTCTAAATGCATTTCCACACTTGGCAAATCAGATCCCCATTCTGAACAATCCAGTTGTGACTTTAAAAGAGAATGTTAAAAAAAAAATCTAATATTCCATATCTAATTTTAAGTGTGTATAATTAATGCTACAGTACATGAACAAACCAACAGGGACTTCTCACCTGCATCTCTTCCACCCAGTTCAGGAGGTCCTGGACATATTTCATGTTGGCTTCTTCTTCTGTCATACTGGGATCTGATGATTTCAGTAAGGGTTTGCGGATCTGCACGTATTTCAGATGCCTGAGGCCTCCTGAGTCCATGCCGCCACCGCTAACCATGTAGCTCTGGACTGAAGCAGGCTGCAGACCGGGAGTCAAAGCAGATGGCATTGAAGGGGTCAGGCACGATGTAAGGCTAGAGGTGAATGTGGACCCAGGAGTACTTAACCCCCCTGGGGTGAGTGCAGGAGTAAGGACTGGTGTCAGGCTTGTGTTGATGTTCTGGGAGAAGCCAGAGTTCAGGCTTTGTGTGATGCCTGAAATCATCATTTTGGTTTGTTCTGTTGTCAATGTGCGGCCTTTGCTGTACACAAACGAACACTCAGCTCTCAGGGCTAGAAGGTCATCCCGGAGTTTTGATACCCTGGATTCAAAAAGGGAACAACAACAACATGTGATGTCTGAGTATATGAGAAAATTCAGTGTGTTATTTTTGCAGAAGGATCTACTTTGCACCTCTGGACAAGCTGATCTGCAAAAGGGAATTTCCCATCCAGGAGGATTTGGATGTCCACCACTTGTTGTCTGAGGATATTCTCACATTCTAACAAGTAGCCAGCAATTTCAGCTTCATTTAGGAACTGAATACCAGACTCGAGACGTTTTGCATCCTTAGCAGAAGAACAAAAAGAGAAAGAATGAACATGCTATTTTGACATACTAACTTAAAAGTCAAACAGAGCTTGCACTAAACTTACAGACTGTAGAGCTGATCTTGCCAATGCCAGCTTGTCCTCGCCATTAACACAGTCCCGCTGGACCCTGTTGGCAATCTGCTGCAACATCTCAAGCCTTAATAAAAGCAAAATGATGACATGGAAGTTATTTTACAGGTTACCACTTTGACAGAAACAAACAAAAAAGCTTCACAAAAGCCAAACAATCACAGTGTAACCCCACCTGGATCCATAGGCAATGCTGTTATTGAGAAAGACGGAGCTGTTAAGGTGTAATGGTTCATTGAAGACATTGTCACTGGAGCCAAAGCTGGTGAAACTACTATTGCTAACAGACGAGACCCCGCTGAAACAATCCATCTTTATTTGGATGGTAAGCAGCTATTACTATTCCCAGCCATGCAAACAATCCCTGTCGCTCATCCGAACCATCCCTGCCCAGGGGTCTCAGCCACAATTTAACCTTTACAGTTTGACTGAGCATTCACAGACCCAACTGATGGAATGACTTCCAATGTGCCTATATTTATAGTGTCACAGCCAGGTGAGGAGCATGTAAAAAGAATCCCACCCTGTAATAATATGCTTCCCTCAGGGGCTGAACAATTAAATAGCAGGTTGAGACAGTACACCTTCACAAGATCTGAGGATATATAAAACAATGCCAAAGTGCTGTAATTGCTGTTTCTGCCTGTTTTTATCACACCCAACATTAACACTGTAAATATCATATGTTTATAAACCATGGAGGCAAGAATAGAGATGTAAACTTGTCTAAACTATTGTTAACAGAGGGAATTATAAAATGCAAAAGACTATATGAGTTTCCATAGAAATAGGATCTGCTGTGCAAACAAACACCGATGGAAAGACAGCACCTCACAGAACCACAGAACTCAAATACATGACTGAACTTGCCATATTGCAAGAAAAGCAGCCATTCTATATCAGAAAATACCTTCACTCAGCAATGCTACAACACAAAATTCACTTATTTGTGCTTTTAGTATTTGCAAGTTTCTACCACTAATGTTTTTTTTTTGGGGAAGATTCATTTGTTTCCTGACACTTTTGCAAATAACACAATCTGTCAAATTGAATGAATGGTGCACTTTGTCTGCAGTAAATCATCCATGAATATTGTGCACAATACAAAAATCGCACACTGGGAAACAACACTAATCTTTAGTGTTTGGTTCCAGTAAAAATGTTAGTGGGCTTGCAATATGACACTGGAGCACTCCACCTACACCAATCTCAGAAATGGTTATGCTGACTCATGTAGCATCATTGCTCCTTTACCTATATACTGTATGAAAAGCTTTCAATTGAGAAAAGCAGCACATTATCCAAATATGTCACGGCTTAGAGCCCTACTTTATGTTTGGCTTCAAACTCTCAAAAACCATGCCACGTCAAAAACACTGATGGGCCAGACCTGACAAAGTGTTAAATCTCTCAGTGCCTCTGCATACCTTTCCACCTCAGGCCTCAGGCTCTTCTCTCTCTCCAGCATGGCAACAATTAATTTACCCCATTCCTTCTCTACATCATTCGGGTGATGACCCTGGGGTAACTGAATGCGTCCAAACTCAATCCACATCTGTCAGATACAGCACAAACACAGACTTGTTATCACTACAAATATGTAGTGTAAGAAATACTCCCATATGTGATCACAGCATCATGCTCCTCTGTTGTTACTGTGAAATACCTCAAGCATTTTGTAGAGATTTTTTATTTTTGTCTTTTCATTCTCTTTCGGCGGGATTTCGTGTTCTTTAAAATGCAGATACTGCGTATAAAGTGCCTGTAAAAAAAAAGCAGAGAAAGTAAAAGTTCCTTCACCGTTAGAAGCTATTGACTTCATAGCACAGATGGATGCTGCTGCTCTCTCATGCCCATCAATATCACTTTAAGTCTCAGTTACACGTGGGTTATTTAGAGCAGGCAGATATCCTTCACCTTTCAGACATTCTAAGCAGATTTTAAGCACTCTGTAAATTGAGACAACTGACTTGTAATAAATGCAATGTAAAAGAAATACCTTGAGTTCCACAGGGTTGTTGGGGAATGATCTGTCTGACATTATGTCCACATTGTGTTTGATCCACTGGCTGAGGTATTTGATCATGTTCTGGTACTCCACCCATTTGATATCCACATCCTGTTCAGAGCAAAAGGATCAACAGCAATAAAGCACTTTGCAGCACTTTCACTTTGACTGGGTGAAGTGACTGGTGAAACTTACATTAGCACTGATGCCATCAACACCATCAGGTACTTTGGGGAAAACATCAAACAGCGTAGAGACGTATGTGATGACTGATTTTTCATCAGGAGTCTGAACATCGACATCTGGTTAGTGGAAATACAAAAGGGCACAAATGCAACAAATGGCATTGAGCTGTACTCAGGGGACTTATTCCTCCAGCAAAAATCCAAGCTTCTCTCCAAACGGTTTATAGCACAAAGGTGTTAAGATTTGTTTTTTTAGAGGTACAGTAAAGCAAGCATGACAGTGTGTTTGGATCTCACCCTCGGGGTCCAGCAGTCTGGCCACCCCCAGCTGTTCAGCTACACAAAATGCATGCTCTAAATTTGATCTGTTGGTCTGTGTCGACACACGACTCATGTCGACCAGATCTGGCCTGAGATAGAAAGAGAAAAACAGACTACTAAGGCAAGTATCATAAGACAGTACAAGGCAGGGAATACTGATAAGATTCAACACTGAAAAACCAAGGTATTAAAATAAAATCAGGATATACTCTAACACTTTTGTTCCATCAATTTAAACAACTACTGTACAGTAGTGTACTGCAGAATCCCCTGGAAGTTCTTGTATGGTATAGTACCTGTATTTATGAATGATGGCATTAAATAGCCTCCCATCCCTCCAGGAGGTTGTGAAGTTTTCGCATCGCACGCCTACATAGCCCTCTGTTATCTGCTTGGACCAGAGCAGCAGCCTCTCTTTGGCTGTCATGTCCTCTGACTCCCCTGTCACATGGATCTCCGAGATCTGTTTCATAATATGAGAAATGAGGCATGCAGGAGACGTAGGAATAATCACAAATACATCTTGAAAAGTTTCTAATTTCCATATCACAGATATTCACAGCATGGTCTGAACAAAAGCAAAGAAAGGCAGACAGTAGATTTTACAAGGACTACTACAAAATTAACACAGACACAAATACACCATCCTGAAGCAAAGGGATGGACAAAAACCCCTTAACAGACTGGCCTGCACAATATGTATAAATTCCAAAGTCTGAAACACCTTTGGAGTCCAATTCTGAAAACCGATTAGAGCCAGCAAACTGATTCAATGCTCCACAAAATTACTTTTTTCAGGCCAAACCATCACACAGATGACATTTCAATGTTAAGTCTTCATGATTGTACTATGGCCTTACACATATAAAGAGTCCTTCAAGCTGATGTCAGCTGAGACGCCACATTCAACACAAAAACAACATGAGCCAAATTTTCTCACACAACACCTCAACCCACCAACCGCATCACACCACAGTCCAGTTCAGCGTACTGTTCTTGTCACCATAATGATGACACAGTGGTCTACAAACTATAGACAATGCTGATGGGACATAAAGTTAGAAAACCAGTTTAGCAATATAAACTGGTGTTCCTTTAAAGAGCCGACTTATTTTAGCATTTACTGTTCACTATAAGCCCAACTTCCATGACTTAAACAGCTTTGCAGTGTTCAGTTAAATGATACCCCATATCAAACCCCTTATTATAATAAATCATACCCATAATGATTATAAATAACATGTTCTTGGTTTACCTTGTGTTGGGTGGAAATATATTTGGCAGGAGTTGGAAGATGTTCTACGTAATCAGAGCAGGTGGAGGCCCTCCGTCTCCTCCTCCTGTGTACTTGAGACCCCCATATAATCGTGGCGAACGTTTCCTCTCTCCCAGGTCTGTCATTACCCCTCAGAGTCTGCAGCATGTGCTCCACTGCTCCAAAGCTAACAGCCCTTCGTAGCTGGCGCTGTACAAGCTTCTTCACAAGCAGACCATGCTTTGCTGAGACTCCTCTGGAAGTTGTGTTAATACAATGAAGCCTTTCTTTGACAGCGGACCTGCTCCTCTCACCATCCATCTGCTCCATGGAGAATCTTCCTAACCTGAAAGGTACTAACCTTTTGTCCAGAGGTTGATTAGAGGGATCTCTAATTAAAACTGGTACATCTCCAACATAAACACCTTTGCTGATACTGCCTTGCCTAGATAGATGTTTCTCTACCTCTGATGGATTATCCAGCTCTGCTTGGTTCTCCTCTGTGCTCCCATCTGGGCCATCCTGTAGCTCTGCACTAAGGCAGATGGGCTCTCTCGCAATATCCTCATCTCCAGGATTCCTTAAAGATCCACCAGGCTGAAAATCCTCCGATTTCCTCTTCTTCGTTTGAAAATAGCGACGACCTCTGCGCTCGTTAGATCCGGGGTTCAGCGGAGCTTTCCTGGGGTCAACATAGCATTCCTCTTTAGGGCCCCGGACACAGCCACAGATGTTTCCCATGGCTGACAGTCATACAATTGCTTCCCCATCAACAACCTTGAAGCTGTTTTCAGGCAAAGTATCCAGTGAGCTCCGTTTGATCTAAGTCCAAGTCTCTGGCTTTCTGGCAAAGCCACATTCTTATTTTGTGTATAACTAGCACACAAAAAGCAGTGACAGGCAGCCAGACAAATTCATTCCACTCAGAGCAGAGTCGACTTTTCCTTTCAATGAAAGTCAGTGACTCACAGCTGAGAACCGGTCAGTCTCTCCCTTTCTCACTGCAGTTCTCTCTTGCTTGCTCGCTCTCTCTTTGGTCTCTCCTGACAGTGGAATCCTTTCTGACCTTTGGAACATTTATCTGGCTTTGCTAATCCAGCACAAACACCATAAATGCATTTACCCACACATGGTCCGCATACTCATAGCTCTCAGCTGAGCAAGAATGAAAAAGACTAGTGGACCTGTGGATAGACCAGTTTTGTGCTGGCTAATCTGCTTTGTCTACACAGTAAACATGTACACATTATAGCCCCCTCTAAGGTTTCCTAATACAGTATTTGTCTCTAACATGTGTGAAAGAAGTCCAGTGTTTTTAACATGCAAGAGGATTCCAGCTGATGGCCACCTATAGTATTATGGTGTGAGAAATTTTGGCTCAGCAAGTTTGGCTGCATGAGCCAAATAGAGTCCCAGCCGGTTAGAAGGGCTTTGAAAAACAAAACAGCATAGATCAACAAACCCAAGCTAGGCAACACAGTGCTTTCACTTTGTCTATTAATCAAGCTACATACAATGGCAAAGCCAGAGGTAGGGTTTGAGTCCAGTGGTTCAAACAAACACTATTATTTGACAGATCAACACCACCACAGATCACATGGGTGCAAACAACCAGGAAGAGATTCACCATATAAAACCATTATAAGGATTATAAAACATCATCCCCTGAAAAAGTGTGGCATGAGCCCTCTGGACATCTGGAATCTGTCATTACTTTTATTACAAGGTAAAAAGAGAAATACTGTAAGTAGTATGTGAAAGGATAAATGTAATGCCACCACACAGATCAACTAAAAATAACTGCATCACTGTGAGCTTGCAAAATCTGAACACCAGTAGGTCAAAGTCACCTGACAGCCAACACGGTTCAAACTACAGAGCACTGATTAGTCCTGCTGCTACTTAAGGCCAGCTTACACTCAAACTATCTATAACAGGCATTACTTCACTATTTACATTTAAAATGATTTAAAGCCTTAGTTGTTACATGTGTTGTATGTGCTCTAATAACAATGAATGAATAACATAAATGGCGCATGGTGTGTTTGTGTGACAGAACAACAGACGTCACATGCAACGTCAGTGACAGTCAATCAGGGCAAAACAAACAGACATGACAAACAGAAACACGTGACAGCAGTGCACTGTCACCAGATAGGCTAAAATAAACTTTACACTGCAGAGTTCTCAACACGCAAACACATAAATCCTCTGTACAGACATGATCAAACAATCGACAGTGTCCGAAACACCACAAGAAAACTTTGACAGCGAAACAATAAACCAGCTATGAAGCTGAGCTCAAACATAACAGCACACACACCCTGTCAGCGCTCTCAGTTCATACGGAAAAAAAAAAAAGATCAGCCTGCAGCAACAAGAAAAGCACCACGGTGTCCCCAAAACAACCCCTGTCCTTGGGACAAGATCTGGGTACTGCAAGCTAAGCCAGTGCTATAAAAACAGTGCTCGCTTCATGCATGTCAATCTGCCTGGCAGCCATGCTTATTTAATAATGCCAAAGGTGTACACTGTGACTGAACATTTTCTCCTAAAGTGCTCTCAATCAAGAATAAACAGGCCTATTGCTGCTGGATCAACAGCCCAAGGGCTTGCGTGAGACTGACAACAGCAGGTGTTGGCACCATTACTGACGCTACCTGTCAGCATGTTTGACTGTGAAATGAGATTCACTAGTTTTTAGCTAATTATTTCACTGAGGGCGTTGGTCAAACAGAGACAGGCTTCTTCTAATATAATACACAGCACCACTAAAATCTCAGTCAGAGCTGTAAGTCTGCAAGGTACACACTAATTATTGCAATGTTGCATGTGTCAAAGATATTAATAATCCAATGGAAGGCAGTCACAGAGGTGGAGAGAAGGCGAGTGAGGGAGAGAGAAAGAGAGAGTGTGAGTGAGAAGTTGTTTAACGTATGAACTGGATTTTGTTCACACATGGGAAAATGTCAGCGGACACCTGGAATGCACACACACTAACCCACTTGACATGATTTGTGTCACTCCCACCTTAATTTAAGTATTTCCAGAGGAAACATTTAGGGGAAGTTTAACTTAGCCTAGAGCACACAAAATCTTTAAAACCAGCACAACCCTCCAAACTGCAAAGCAAACACTCACTAATGCTTGAAGAAAAAAAAAAACAGACAAAGCAGAACCTGTTTAAATAATAAATTACATTTGGAACTTCAATTTTATGGATTGAATAGACAAAACAATGGTCTTTTCAAGTCATTTCAGAGACAGACTCATTATAACTGTGTGCAAGAGTATTTTCTATACACTGCTGTACAGCTTCGACACCTTGTGGTCAAAATGAGAAACGTCCAGTTTAGCGGTGGACTCGATTTACAAACATTCATCTTAAGGAGTCTGACACACTCTGATGTAACTCACTCCCAAACCATGTCAGCATTTCTGTTGCAGTGAATAATCTTTAAATTTTACAAAACAGGCAATTTTAATGAAAATCCTCTGCATTCAAATATCTAAAACATGCAATAGATGAACGCTAAGGTTAAAATTAACAGTACTTCATCAATTATTTGTAATTAAAGTGAGCAATAAACCATTCTGTGTATAATCCATACATTTAATTTCTTGGTTTTTAAAATCATAAACATTTCCAAACCATAAAATGATGACACCAACCTGAAAGTGCAGAATTATGGTCCAGATCAACCCCAGGGTCAGTTTTGGGTTGCCGTCTGTGATGTCATCATTCCTGATATTTACAAGTTTGACCTGATGACAGGAAGTATACAATTACTAAATGCATACTGTATTTACAACATTGCTACATGTTCAAACCCTGCTCCTGAGTTTCTAATTGATGGTATTTTCCCTTGTATTTGTGTAGTGTAATTATCAATTATTAAATATGACTGTTGAAGTATTGTGCATAAGTATGTTTTATAACAAGCACCGCGAGGTGGCACAAGAGCCATTATACTACGTGAAGGAACACTGTTACCATCATCACAATGTGGGACTGAGGTGATGAATGTTTGCTACTAATTACTGGGGAACTACATACATAAGCTCACTTCAACCATTGTATATATTACAAAAAAAGAGCGATAAGAATTGTGTATAAGATGGGGTATAGGGATCACACCAATGTAGCTTTCATACAGTCTAAATTGTTAAAATGTTTTGATTTAGTGGGATATAAGACTGCTGTGTTTATGTATAAAGCCAGGAACAATTTATTACCTGGTGGAATTCAAAAACTATTTAATGAAAGGGAAGGGGGATACAATTTAAGGGGTCAGTTAAATTATAAAATTCATGCTATACGTACAACCAAAAAAAGATTTTGTATTTCCATAAGTGGGGTAAAACTATGGAATAATTTAAGTGTGGACATAAAAAATAGTAATAGAATTGACGAGTTTAAACATAAATATAAAGGTATGTGTCAATCAAGATATATGCAAGAACAGGCTCAATGATTAATTAGATGGAACATTGTGGGTGTGGGGTAGTAGGACTGGATAAGTCTGACTTCTTCCTACTCCATTCAAGCATGTACTAGGTATAAGCACATTGATATTGGATTATGTGTAAAATGATGTGTGTTGTCATATCAACTGTTTTTACATGCTTGAAAGAATAAATCAAATCAATCAAATCAAATTAAATGCCAGACCTGTATTACCTAGCGCATATCAGAGGAAAACATACGTATTTAATGACGTCCTTCACCTGCAATATGAAACAGTAAGTAGGGTCTGAACGCAGCCTTGGTTTGGAGGATCCATTTGTTCCTCTGGTTCCATCCTGATCATCTTAATAATAGTGATCAATCAACAGCAGGAGAAGAGTTGGGAAGTTCGGACAGTTTGATCTTTCTACTTTTAATGACTACAGAAGCTGCATGGGTCAGCTTTGTAGATAAAACAATGGAACAACTCATACGTAACCATCTATGAATCCTTTGTCTTGGAGCCTTACATCACATCTGGCTACAGCTCAGCCAGGCTGCGCCCCTCACCTCATCCTGACCGTGGACGGGGGAGGGGAGGGTTCGCTGAATCCCCACTGATGGGATCTGTAGTCACTCCTTAAATGCTGCTATTTCTATTACTGGTACATGAATTATTCTATTCTATGAATTCATGAGAGCAAAAGAAGGGCAGAAAAAAAATGTTTTTGTGATTACATCACTGAAAGGCTGATTTCCCCTAGCTGATTCTGGCAGTTTAAACACTGAAAGGATTGCAGCAATTTTATCCTCAATCAAAACTGTGACAAAGTAAAAAAAAAAAAAAAGTCTGGGAATGAGCCATACCTGCCGCCTCTTTAAATAATCCAGTGCTATCTGTACATTCTGGAGTCTGTGGAAGCGCTTCCTCCCTCTCTCCCGAGGCTGCAGACATAAAAAAAAGAAAGGGGGAGCCATGCAGAATAAACAAGTTCTTCTCAATATCAATGGACAATTTAAAAAAAGATGATTAGTAGCATGGTGGATACAGGGCATGCTTCCAAGTTCTCATCCACTGAGGTAAAGAGAACACACACAAAAAAACCTGCAACAAGCATAAAGATTCCTGCAAATCCACTCAAAATCTGTGCACATTTTTCATATAATTTATTACCCTAGAACATTTTCCACCATTTTCACCCACTCTGACAGACGAGGATGCAATTAGAATACATGAACACCATAATGTTCTGCCATATTATATGATATCTTATAGCAAATGCATTTTAACAGTCAGGGGCCAAAGCATGAGGTAATGAAATGGAAAATGCATTCAAGCCAGGATGGAACAGCAGCAAAAGAGTTGTGCTGCATTCAGCCATGTCTCTACACTGCTGATAGGCAGATGCTGAAGAATCCTGCTCATCTTAGCAGCAAAGCAACAACATTTAATAAACTAGTTGCTTTCATTTAGTGAGTCTCACTCACTTATGAAGCCTGAAGCTACAAAGTAGCAAAATACTCAAAAGCAGCAGATGAAAATGTCCTGATATTCAAATATAGGTTCAGAGAGCTTTAACTGTATGATTCAAAGATGCGAAAAGCTGGTGAAATGGATATAAAGACCCAAGCTTTATACACATTTTTTTTCATAATCAGTTATATCTTTTTTTAATGCCTGTGCAAGGTCAGTATGCCAGATCTCTTTTTTTATAATCTCACATATATGTTAAATGGAAAATTTGAACAAGAAGCTGCCTGGGTCTTTGGATCATGTATACGTTTCTCTGCATCATCAACATCATCTGGTCATTTAAACTAAGACTCTGACATTATGAAACATAACATTAAATTAGGAAAATGGGAAAATACTCCATTAGCATACAGAAGAACTACAGTGCAGTTTATTTAGGACTACAAAAAGACAAAATGTATAGTGGGATTGTTTCTACACCTCTGTTAACTGGCCAAAACATGCTCTGAATTAGTTCATTAAAGGGAGGTGGGGGGGTGGGGGGTGAGCCACACATACCCCCTTATCATCATCCACCGTGTCTCCATGCTGCTCAACTCCACATGCTTCTGTCCCACTCACCAACCGCAAAGTCTTCAGAAAATCACGCTCCCTTGGCTTTATCACCGAAAAGGCAACACATGGGGAAGAAAGGAGGACATGGACACACACAGCCGCCAAAGCAAGGGAAGTTAGACAATGAAGAGAAAACAATTAAAGAGCAGAGAACAGAAGAGGAGAAAACTAGGATGTAAACAGAAAACCGCTACTTAGAAGATGATAGTTAGTCACAGTGGAGAGCGAGTAACGGCTGAGGTGTGTTGTGCTGGAGTATGTGTTAAACACACAGTAAGGGACACCACAACATGACAACATTATGCAACAGCACAAAGACCATATCAACCAATCTCAATATACAGTGAGGAACAGAAGTATTTGAACACCCTGCGATTTTGCAGGTTCTCCCATTTAGAAATCATGGAGGGGTCTGAAATTCATATTGTAGGTGCATTCCCACTCTAAGAGACAGAATTTTAAAAAAAATTTCAGGAAATCACATTGTATGATTTTTAAAGAATTTATTTGTCTTGCACTGCTGAACATAAGTATTTGAACACCTGAGAAAATCAGTGTTAATATTTGGTACAGAAACCTTTGTTTGCAATTACAGAGGTCAAACGTTTCCTGTAGTTCTTGACCAGGTTTGCACACACTGCAACAGGGATTTTGGCCCACTCCTCCACACAGATCTCCTCTAGATCTGTCAGGTTTCGGGGCTGTCGCTGAGCAACACGGAGTTTAAGCTCCCTCCAAAGATGTTCTATTGGATTGAG
>NW_018127940.1:376287-407346 GCF_001952655.1 Monopterus albus
CCCCGAAACCTGACAGATCTAGAGGAGATCTGTGTGGAGGAGTGGGCCAAAATCCCTGTTGCAGTGTGTGCAAACCTGGTCAAGAACTACAGGAAACGTTTGACCTCTGTAATTGCAAACAAAGGTTTCTGTACCAAATATTAACACTGATTTTCTCAGGTGTTCAAATACTTATGTTCAGCAGTGCAAGACAAATAAATTCTTTAAAAATCATACAATGTGATTTCCTGAATTTTTTTTTTTAATTCTGTCTCTCAGAGTGGGAATGCACCTACAGTACAATGTGAATTTCAGACCCCTCCATGATTTCTAAGTGGGAGAACTTGCAAAATCGCAGGGTGTTCAAATACTTCTGTTCCTCACTGTAAGATGAATGAATCACATGCTAATCGAGAACTGAAATAATACTGCTGGATAAGATGCAGCACTTCGGCAGTACCTCTCTCAGGCCAAACAGCTACTCACACTGTGCAGTTTTGCATGTGCTCTATTTGTGAGGGGTCAGAGTCATACAAATACTGTTATTGGCATTATTGGTTAAAATATGTGTGATTTTTGCTAACGATACTACACACAGTTTAAACCAGTTTAAATGATGTGGTTCCACAAGAAGCTATTAGTCTTTCATTGTTACATACAGTACAGTATATATTACATAGACACACAATATATACTGTACCTCCCTATTTCATATGGCTGTATATAATCTAGTAGCATAGCACAACTAATCACAATGAGTGAAGTCAGTTTGATAGATGTCACAAAAAGGATGAAGAAAAATAAACCAAAATAGTAAAACAAAGAAAAAAGAAAGCCTGTAACAAATAACCTGCATCCGATTCACAAAAAAAAGTGACTTTATGAGGGGATTGAGGTGGATGCCAAACTACACCAGATCTGATTACAATCAAATCCCGTGACTCACATCTTTCTGCCTACCATCACTTACAGTATGTAGGTGAAAAGGTGGAAGGACAACTGTATTAGTCATAGAAAGGTGCAACAGATTTTACAGAAAGAAACGTTCTCTCACGTTGCTTAATGGTGTCTAATGACAAATCAGAATGTTTTGCGATTTCAGACTGGTCTCGGTGGAAACTGCTTTGACTAAAAGCTCAGTAGCACAGTTCCACATGTACCAACGCATCAAAAGTGTTTCATTATTGTGAGCTTTTATCTCTTGAAGAAAGCCTGACCATGAAAATTAACATAAGAGAAAAGCCTTAACTCACCAGTGTGTCTCCAGACAAAACCTCCAGCAGCAAGATCAGGTTATGTCCATCTCGTAAGTCTTCATACAGGTCATTTATATGCTTCCGTACCTACAGACACAAAAATCAAACCCAAATGTGAGCAAGCTGCAAACATCATATTGTTATTACCCAACAGTTCATTATAACAAACATAGCCGCACAACTAGCGTACGACCTATGTACTCAAAATTGGGGTTGTATTGAAATCTCTGACAGTAGTTAATCAACCATAACAAGCTCAGTGTCTAAAGAAAAGCTCTTTGACGATTACACCAGGAGTGATGAAAGGCCCTGACATGCTTACACCTGGCACAGCTTTAGCTCCACTATTGCATAAGATGTGCCTTCCTTTTGGCATTCAGTCAACTTGGTGTTCAACTTCAGTTTAAGCCCAGTTTTAGAAATGTTTTGGTTCATATTTTCCCAAAAAAACTCCCCCTGCTCACAGAACTTGAAAGGAAACTGACATGAATGCAGAATAATGTACCGAGTAATAGTGAAAGCAGCATATCATTGTGACATTTTATCTAAGCACTTGAGAGAGGCACTTAACAACTCCAGTCCGAGGCTCTCTCCTTCCAGTAGGCCCTTCACTCCTTCCTGTCCTAAATACCACACCTCTGAAACTACCCTGCTGCCCGTTGACCTGCTTTCACACAGGGTTTTCAGCACTGTAATCCCAGATAGCAGCCACAGCTGTGAAGCCAAAATAGACCTGTGCCCTTATGTTATCGGGTCAACCCAACAGATCCCCAACTATTACTCAGCACCCCTGATTTCTCATGTATTACATGTGAGTCCTGATAAAATGGATCTAACAAAAAGCTACGCAGACCTAAAATCTGGCTCTCAAAATGTATCGTTAAATATATTATCGTTAAATAAATAATGATTCAATAACTGACTTATGTTCACCAGGTTCATAGCAGAGGCTTTATACAAATTTTGCCCTAACTTTAATATGTTAGACATATACAAATGAGTGTGATGTTCAGTGACTGTACTGATTAACGTACTACTGATGAATGAATATTGTTAGGTTGAACAAGACATACGATAGTGGTTTATTTTTCCAAGGACATATTTGATCAGACTTGCCAGTGCCTGTGTCAGGCTAAAGAGTGCCATTAAATTCCACAGAGAGATGAAACACCACAGTAAGCGGTTCAAATTCCTGAGTCGACAAAAGCCAACCTGTTGCAGCAGCAGTGAAACAGCAAACTGTCATGCTAAATGACTATTAACAAGCTCTAATGATATCTGGGGAGGCGTTTCAGCATGCTGGGACTAAACATTGAGAGTGCCAAATGTTTTTACTGCCGATACAGCTCTAATAGATTATACTAGAGAAAACAGATTGACAGATTTAAAAATGTCAGAATAAACACAGTTTTCATATGAACAGATAAGACACAGACAGCGGTTTTCAGCAGTAAAAGAAAAAAGGTGCTCCACATTAAGTTCTTACCTTCAGTAGGTGCTGATTTATCCATTTTGTAAATGTTTTCTTCTGTACTCTGTCTCTTTCATCTGGAGAGAGAAAAAATAAATGATAAAGCAATCACGATAGGGGAAACAGAAATCTCTTTTGAAGAAAGCTATCATTAGCCAAGTCTGTAATGCTTCTCTGTATAATCCTGTTATGAAGGCGATTAGGCTGTTATTACATTTAGTGGTAGCTAAAAACAAATGACGGGCCTACAATTAAATTCTCGTCAAGTTCTGCAGCATTTAGCAGTTCATTTTTGTAGCTTCATCTTCTGCTCCCTATTGAGTCAAGTTATTTTTGGATTTGAAAGACTCAATGAAAGTGAAAAGGAAGGACACAAGTCCCAGTGGCTACAAGAAGAGTGTAATTTCCCAGGGGCTCAAACTGGGAGGAGACATCACTCTCTCCCACATACTGTTGACCACATTATATTATTTTTTGCTTCCCATCACTGTAGCAACCAGACTTCCTGCAGCCAGTGACAAACAGCATGTGAACCACAAATGGATGTAATTAAAAAGGGAACAATCTTTTCGCCATCATTATCTCATACTCATTTTTTAATAATAGCAGTAGCCAAAAAAAAAGGAAGAAAAACACCACAGCTGTGACTCATTTGCTTCTACATGTCTGCCACAACTCCTCTTAGTTATCCTCAGTGAACACTAAAAACCCCTGTACAATCAACACCTCCCTTTAATAATCCTCAGTGTGGACTACAAGAATATCGTACCTACAATTAGTAATGAGCGAGCACAAACATGACTTATCTTTCAAGGAACTGACAAGAAGCATGAAGGTAAATACTGACCCATGCAGCACATTAGAGTTACCAGGTGAGCCCTACGCTCCCTCTCGGTCTTAAGCAGGTACTTCATTCTGTGTAATAACTCCTGAGGGCTGTCGCAAGAATCGTAGTTCAGGTAGATGGATGCCATGTGGATACGCGACAGAGGCAGAAGTAACAGTCTTCCTGCCTGCCTGCCTGCTTCCCAGCCTCTAGGGCAGCTGCAACTCCCTTTTTCAAGCCTCCAAAGCGAGTTCCATCAAGTTTTCCATTGCTACTCACTATTTTGAGTTTCCACACAGTTAAGTGTTTATCTAGTAGAGGCACTCAAAACCACAGAAGAAACAGAAATATTATATAAGCCTCTATTTAAAGGTAATTTACCATCATTTAAGATGAAAGCATGTGTCATTTGGTTACAGCAAATATCTCATCAAAGGGGATATCTTCAAAAATATAAGCACGTTCAACTATAGGTACAAATGTTTTCAGACAGTCATCTTTTTGTTGTGCAGCTGCCAAGACTCATCGCAGTAGGTACATCTGCAGAAACAACTTAGAACATATCCAGACAAATGACGACCAACATGCTTCATGATATGACATGAAAAATGATCCACCAGTGGCACCCTGTTCTATTCACAGATGAGAGCAGGTTCAGAATGAATACATGTGATAGGTGTGAAAGAGCCTGAACGTTATGCTGCCTGTAACATCATCAAGCATGACCGGTTTGGTGGTGGGTCAGTGATGGTCTGAGGAGGCATATCCTTGGTCACCTAAATCCAACTGAGCACCTTTGAAACATTATGTATTGGTGCATCCAACACCACCAAGTACCACCACAGACTGTCCAGGAGCCCACTGATGCCCTGATCCAGGTCTGGGAGGAGATCTCCCAGGACACCATTTACCAACTAAACAGGAGTCTGTGGTTTCTATTTTTCACTTTGATTTTCAGTGTGATTTTGAATAAAGCCCTCCATGGGTTGATGATTTTGGTTTCCACTGACCGTTATCATTTTGTTCTGAACTAAATCTAAAATGAATCTGAATCTAAAAATAATGCATATGTAAAGGCTGTGGAGAACTGGAAAGTGGGTTGGTCTGACACCTATTTTATATGATGGTCTTCATATTGAAATCAAGGTCTGAAATTAAGCTGTAACATCAAATAAAGAAAGAACACTTCAGTCTGACTGAAATGTCTATAAATCTGATGAGTGAAGAAAATCCTTAGAAATAAGAAAGCAATCTATCTTTGCATTGAAAGTGTGATGTAGTGTGAGTGATCTTTACCAGCAGTGTTGCTGTGTCATCACTGAGGTATCTGTTATGCACTGCAGCCCAAAGCATGGCACCCATCTGATTTGTAATCCCCATATTGAAGCTCTCAGCAGCATAATATATAACCATCTCCCGAGAAACTCATTAACATAGATTGGCTGGGAAATTCCAGGAAATGTTCCAGGTCAGAGCAGAGGACAGACTAAAAAGAGTGTATTATCACCCAACTGTCAGACATGGTCAGCAGTATGCACTGCACATATTGCACAAATTAGTGATAAGAGACAAGCTAACCGACCCACATCAATATCAGCCAATGTCAGGTGGTGTAACAGCCAGTTTTTCATTATTTCTGGCCTCTGTGTTAAATTGCTTTAATACTAGCCATATAAACAGAAACAGCACCAGGGAGCAGATTAGAATATGTTGAGATTTGAGTTATTTCTGTACCTGTGCTTGCAAAAACACAAAGGGTACTTCAATAGTATGGCGCCCTCTTGAGGATCATATGAGAATAAAAAGAAAGTGGTTTGATATCGGTCTATTTTCTCAACTTAAAAACTGTATTTGTACATTATCTGATCTTAAAATGAAAGCAGTACTGCTAATAATAACCACATATGAAAGAGAAAACACACTCATCCTCCTAGTGTTGCACAGATTTATCAGATTAATCAAGATCATTTACACATCAAATAAACTCCACCTTTTCCCATTACACCCCATATCTGACTCATACCAAAATACCCAGTTTAACTGGCAAACCAAAACAACATCCTATCAAAGTACTTCTGGCAGTTAACTGCAAGGTTAACACAAGAATACACAGCTATTAGCCAAACAGGAGCCTCAAAACACAGAAGACCTGAATATATATATTTTTAAAAAGCTTCAAATTATTACAATTGACAATATTTACTATTTAATATTACTTAAACATTGCTTTAAGCATTTAAAAATAACTAATTTTCTTTCTGATGTTTCAATATCCTCATGTTAAATCCAGGTAGTTTGATGATTCACCAGAGATCTGGGAACAGCTTGAGCCTGTTTACCACTTGCGATCTCTGAAAGATCACACACAAAGTCTGACTAATCTCCTCTCTCACATTACATACGAGCTTAATGAAAACGCTGTAAAAAAAAAAAGGAGTCAATCGAGCCTCAGAAGTGAAAATTTAAATTATGACAGGAAGCTAGTAGTAATTAAAGTATAATGTAGTGTACAGTAAGATGTGGACACGGTTTTGTGGCCTGTGTGTTCCCTGTCTAGTCTGAGCCCAGCACTAGCCCAGAGTCAGCATGCAAACAGCTCCTGAGACACTTATTTGTAGACCTCAGCAAAGCACATGTGCATGGCTATAAATAGCTACAACGGTAAACCATGTTGCCCCTGCAAGTGCAGGCCACATTTGGTGCCACCTCATTTGCTTATGTACAACAATGATGACTGAATTTGTGTATTTGTGGATAGAAGTCTGTTTCCTGTGTTATTTTTTGGTGTGTGAATGTGACTTCTCTGTCCCAAATGGGACATTTATACCAGATGTCAGAATATATTTGGCCAGTATTTAATAAGATCCAGGAAATGACAAGTGTCATCCATGAATAATAGTTACTAAACCGCTAAACCAACACCACGGGATTGTTGGAAATGCTGCCAGCAGCAAAACAGTCTGTAGCGCTTCACAATGGCCTTTCATTACCACACTGCCTTGTTTCAGGAGAATGTCTGACACAGGGGGCCTGGTGACACGTTATTATGTTAGGATGCCCAAAATATCCTCACATTCTGAGCAGAGCAGATTCAAAAAGTCCTAGCAATCAAATTCCAGACTGTGTAATCCTCTTGACCTTATAAATGAGGTAAATGAAAACAGATATAAATACAAAACTGAGAAGCAATCAACCGTCCTCTGCCTTTGACAAAGACTTGCCAAACAGCTCTCATTTCACATCTCTTGTGTTACAACCAGTTCAGTGAGCAAAGGCATGTGTGCCTAAACTTTGTTTTAATTATACAAGGCAGTGTGTTGTGTAGCAGTCACAGAGATTAGAATACAGGTCTTTGTCACCGCTGACCTTCTTTAATTCATCATCTGGCACCTGTGATTTAACAGCCATGATATAGATGAAAAACACAATTGTGAAAATGTAAATAGCTGAACTGAATTACACTCAGTGACAGGATATGAATCACTGACACAAGGGACTCTCCTTCACAGAAGTGAAATTCAGTCTGATCCTGGTCTCGTTCTCAGACACTCACACACACACACAGAGTCACTGCTGAAGTATCCAAAGTGAAAAAGGTTTGCTGCAGCTCCAGACACCCCTGATGAATGAAGAATGGATAAAACATGTTTACTCTTCACATCTTTGTGGACGTATTCAAAAACAGATTCATCTTGGTAAGCGGCTCCTTTGCTGAGTCACTCAGAGGCCAAACTGTTTTGTAACACCAAATCTACAGCCATGCTAGCAGTTCTGTGCAGCTACACTAAATGTTGCTGTAAACTAAAAGCTAAAATCAGCATTGTAACATGCTGACAAAGTGAAGAATCAGATGTTCTTAAAATGGCTTGTTCACAAGCCAACATTTCTATCAAACAGGAAACTCAATGATACTAGAGCAGATGAGGCTGATGGCAAGGTCATTAGTTTGGCAGGTGCAACAATTAGTCATTTAATTGATAAATCAATTGGAAATTAATTACAGCTATTCTGATTACCAAGTCATCAATTTTGTGATTTTTTTTTAAAGCAAATATGGCAAAACTTTGCTCTTTCTAGTTTTTGGAGTTTGATGCTTGTCTTTGTCAGACATGATAGTAAATTGAATATCTTTGTATTTTGGACTGTTGGTCAGACAAAAAGCATTTGAAGACGTCACCCTGGGCTTTGGGAAATTATAACTAATTATATAAAGTATTCTTTGCTATTTTTAACATTTTATAGACAAAACGGTTAATTGAGGGCAGCACAGCGAGACAGCGGTTAGCACTGTCGCCAGAAGATTCGACGTGGGCCTTTCTGTGTGGAGTTGGCATGTTCTCTCTGTGCCTGTGTGGGTTCTCTCCGGGTTCTCTGGCTTCAGTCCAAAAACATGCAGGTTAGGTTGTCTGATGATGCTAAATTGCCTGTAGGTGTGAATGTGAGTGGTTGTCTGTCTCTATGTGTCAGTCCTGTGACACACCGGCGACCCATCCAGGGTGTACCCCTTCTCTCCCCTATTTTGTGCTGGGACTGGCTCTAGTCCCAACCCCCCAACCCTCTACAGGATAAGAGATATAGATAATGAATGGGATGAATGATTAACTGAGAAAATAATCAACAAAATAATCAATAATGACAATAATTGTTGGTCCAGCCCTAAACTAAGCTTCAGTCAGGAACTTACCAGAGTCCTTCGGATTCCTTCTTTGGAGACCATGAATGTCTGCACAACATTTCAGAACAATGCATCAAGGTGTCAGTCTGGACCAACAGACACTGCCATGCCCTGAGCCTGTAGCATGTCTGCAAATGGTCTGTGGCAGCTTACAGATTGGTTAAACTAGTGCGGATGTAAGGGTTTAATATGCATTGCCCATTATAACAGAGACCCATAGGAGTGATGACTCTGCACAAAATGGCTTCTTTCACTATTAATAACCATGTTATCTGCATTTCCTGGAGACAGGTGGTAAACAATAATACAAGTGAGATGATGAGGGGGAGATAGTGTTTAAGGATGTTTTGTCACTCTTTGTAAGTAAGAACACTACAGTCAGTCTTCACACAAGGGAAGGGCAGGGACTTAAATATGTGACTGGAACAGCTCAGTGACCGAAACAGGTTGCCAAGCCAGCTTTCAAAGGAGCATTTTCTGTGTCAGCCACTGCTTGGTATAAGGCCTGGGGAGTAAAAAAGAAACCAAGTGTTAGGTATTTTTAGTCAGATAGATATTGGTTAGATACTTTATGTATTAGAAATGTCTAGTGGAGATAGGATGGCTAGTTAGACTGTTAAATGCTTAGTCATGCTTATGAGTTTCTACAGGGTACATCTGGTCAAGGAGAACTAGGGAGAAAAGTTGAATAATTCAGCACTGTTTTGAAGTTACTTGGACTGCCTCGTCTCTCAGAGTTAGCAATGGTAACAAGAACTGGTTAGCGCAACACAAGAAAAGGGTACAATGTTTGAGCATCTGTGCAAACATATCTTGTTTATAGCCACTTTCTGCAAGTGCTTTTGTGAGAGGCAATAACAGTACAGTCTATACATTTAAGAGGGGCAGTATGAGCCAGTGCTGCACAGACCTTTCAGCAAGTGACTACATTTGTACTGTGCATAGTGCAATCAAGACAGGTCTTCTTAATTACCAATATTACTGAAGTTCGTATTATTAGGTTTTGGGCTGTTCAGGTAATTCTCAATACCTCCACCACTGAAGTTGAAAGATTGTTTGACCCTTGACCAAAAGCAAATGGAGAATGAAGATGAAACTAGCAAAGTGCCCTTAGGCATGAGCCATCACTGTAGAGACACTCAGCAATGCCAAGAAGAGGAAATGAGGAAGCATTAATAGCAGCTAATGGGACACATATACACACTAACTGTACTAACAGACACGGTTGCTAACAACTCCAATACAGGCCTCCATATGTGGAACAGCTGCAACGGCAGAGATTCTGGGGGAGAAAGTAGATTTCCATGAATATTTGTGCATGTGAGGAAATCTACTTTCTCCCCCAGAATCTCATTCTGTTTATAGACAATCCTGATTAAGACATAACTTAATCCTGTGTAAATTCTTAGCTCTGCTACATTTACACTGGTTGATTTAACACAAACAGAATTCTGCTGACAAAACACTACTTAAAACAGGGAATCTAAAGTGTTTGTTGTTAGTAAATTGTTAGACATTCTATCTTATGTTTCTCTTTTATTTAGAATTTTCCTTTAATTAATTACTGGTCTATAACTTTAGACAACACAGACGTCTTAGCAATTGGTACTCAAAAAAAAAAATCCTGTAATGTTGTTATTTTCACGTTACTGACATAAGGCAATTCATGTAGCAGTTTTAAAATAATAGCTTTTATGATGCAGAGTTAACACAAAAACAGATGGAGCCGCTCATGTCTTGGCCATCGATGAACAAGTGGACAAAGGAAATCTGTTTCCTATTGCTAGCACAAAGTAGCTTCCATCTGCTGCATTCGGGAGAGCAGGGTGGTGCTGCCGGAGTGGGAGAGGAAAAGCTACAGAGCATGAGTCAGGGTGGGACAGAGATGATGTCATGTCAGAGGAGCTACACAGCGCTGTGGAATGAGATTCAGTCATGCTGGGCTTCCCATCACCATGACGGCACATAAACACAACTTTTGGAAATACAAATAGGCAACTGTGTGAGACTACATTAAAGACATTTTAAAATAACTTCCTACCAAAATATGAACATTTATCAAACTGTTTCCAGAAGAGCAACACATGCATCTCTAAATGATAAGAATAATACTGTGTAGGACTACTAAACAAAACATGTTTCTGTAGCTAAAGACTGATGGAGCTTTCTGAGATGTTAGGTATTTTTAGTCAGATAGATATTGGATAGATACTTTCTGTATTAGAAATGTTTAGTAGAGATAGGATGGCTAGTTAGACTGTTAAATGCTTAGTCATGCTTATGAGTTTCTACAGGGTACATCTGGTCAAGGATAACTAGAGAGAAGAGTTGATGACTGTCAGCAGACAGGGTGTTTAATATTATTATTATGACGTGTATAACTGTAGCCTTAGCCATAATATGTTCTTATGTTTAAGTCACGACATGTTACTAGAGGTCATGTGAGAATGTTTTTAGCTACACACCACTTAATCAACAGACACTCACATTGATTTGCTTTATGTTTTGACTACTGCTATGGCCAGCTGCAAAGCTGACAACAGAGACGTCTCGGTTGACGTTTCTGTGTAGTATGGGGCTAGCCCAACCGAGGGGATATAATGTATAGGCCTGGTGGGTTCAGGGTCTTTCATCTTACATCTGCCTGCGAGCAGTTTGGAGGTGCAAGATACCTGAGCACGTAATGTTAATTTTACCTGTGATCCTTTGAATAAATCAGCACTGTTTTGAAGTTACTTGGACTGTCTCATCTCTCAGAGTTAGCAATGGTAAGAAGAACCAAAGACCAAGAGAGAGCTCTGCTGGTTTGGATGACACTGCCCATTTTAAATGCAGCCTACTGATGGGATCAATAAAAGGATTGGGAACAAGAACAACAGTAGTACAAGTACATGTAATGAACTGTGTGTGTGGCTGTGGCCTTTTCACCCTATCCCCGCCTGTCTAACAGTTTTTCAGTATGCAAATGAGTATGTGAAGATGGGATTTGTTCTTCAGTTGCTGCACTCGCTCCTTGGCCCGCCTCCATCCCTGACTAATTGGACTAGCATCCCAGTCCCATGCTCCAATACCATGCTGCAATTAATCTCACCTGTTTCAAAAGCACAGCCTGGCTTTCATTCAGGGCAGCTGTGATTTAATGTGATCAGCTCCCTACTGTCTCTCATTTTATCTAGCCCCTTCTAATGGCTACTGGATTACTAGTACATGTACTCTGCTTTCTGTGTTCACTCTTAGTGATTACTCCTTCGGACATTGTACTCTGATAATCCCGCTTATACTTAAGTGGCTCCGTTTCTTTGAAAAATGATTGATTGTTGGTTAGTGGTCAGTTTTTGCAAGCACTGAATATTGTGTATGCCAACTGTGTATGCGCAATGTGCAGTACAGTATCTGTAGGCTGAATGGGGTGGATAGAGACCACCTTCAAAATGTGGCTCCTTGATGTTTATATCCGAGGGAAGGACTGCCACCGCCATCAATGTGACACAGGAACAAGTCTGTGGAACTCATATGGTGCTCGCATAAAGTGTCTTTTGTACGACAGCAGCCAGTCCCCATAGGCAGCCTGCTGCATGTGTGGGCCACTAGTCCATCTGAATGTGATGAGTGGGCTGTCGACACAGAGCAGAGGGGTTGGGCTGGGCACAGCCCAGGAGGATGGACAAAGGCAGTGACTGTGCAAAAAACACAGTGCTCTCTGACTCAATTCTGTGTTTGATCAGACAATTAAAAAGGGAAATTTTAACAATCATGAAGTATTGCTTATTGCATCTACAAAAATCCTACCCATAAGGGGAGATTAAATCATAATGCATACTGCGGTGACTTACAGACACAAAAGACAGAGACACAGTAACAGACCACACCCTCCTAACACACAGAGCAGCTATCCAAAATACTGGCTTTGTGCTGTGCGTGTGTCTTGATGCCTGTTAAAGGAATACAATCTGTAACAGTCAGTAGGTTGGATATGTCCATCATCTGATAAGATCAGAGGAACAACCACAATTTAACAGCACTCCTGCAAAAAGATCATTCCTATCATATATGTGATTTATATTCATGATTTCTGGTTGTCACGCTGTCTGATATTTTTCATATTATTTATGATTGTTTTCACTGGGTGTTTTTACATTTAAACTGTAGTCTGGTGTTTAGTTGCAGCCTGGTTTCCTAGGGATTTCCTATCACATTTAACTTTAAAGGAAATGCCACAGCGCCAGTTAATCATATGCAAATTTAAGTTGTGTTCTAGTTGTTAACACAAAAATATCTTTGGTTGTGAATAAAAGTCTGATTAGAAGCACAGAAATGCAGGTCACCAACTTGGAAAACAAAACATTCCTGCCGTACATTTTAACTTTGAAAGGGGATTTTCTGCAAGACTGTCGCCTCCCTCAGTAAGTAAACCATGTTCATTTGGGCTCAGCTTTACAAATACGCTCTCCTTCCAATCTGATGAAACCATTTACGTCATATGGCATCCTAAAAGCAAAATAAAGAAGAGCTGACTGAACCACCAAAAGTCTAATCTGTTAAATCTTTCCTAATGTCAAAGGGTGATCAACTGTTGAGAAACTCAAATGCCCCCAGCCTACCAAGCAGGCTTTGCTAGAACAGCGTGATCCTATACAGCCACTACCCATTAACTGTTTTATGTGTCTAGGAAACCATGTATTTCACTCATTCCTCAAGTTTAGAGTCTTTTGTAAGGCCTGCATTGAATTTCAGTCCAACCTAAAGCAAATACTCTGTTAGGTATATAATTAACTCTACTATCTTATTAGTGTGATATTCATGCAACTGGAGCAGTAAGAACTACAGATGATTTCCATGTCATTTGTGATTTTTATGTTAGGTCACCAAAAATCCCTAACTTACACTTTCTTGATGTCTCTGAAACGAAGCCAGGCAACAAATGACAGGCAGCCACGTCAACATAAACTCAAAAATCACTTTTGCCTAAACTTCCACAAATAATTATAAAAATGATCCAATCTTATATTTGGATTTGGTAAGACAAAGACATTTCTGTTTCCTACGTTAGCGCTGTTTACTGGTTTGCTTGGTTACTGTTGATGATTTAGCTATGAACATAGACCCCTTTGATACTCTACACATCACATGGAGAGACGCTTGGTGCTCTAGGTGATCCCATCAGCTGTACATAAAATGAAGGCAACAACAAAGGGGGGGGGGGAAGGGATTTCTACAACACACTTTAAAGTGATTTGCACAACTGTAAAGACAAATTAACACTGTAAACTAAACTGTTTGCAAGGTATTTCACACTGATGTATCATCCAGTCATTCACACTCAAATACATGGTGTGCTGTGGTATTATATACAAGAACATCTGCAAACTAAGATCTGCCCTAAACATTTTCAGACATAAATGTATGCTTTTTGGTAAATCTAAAGAATTTAATAAACACAATTTTATCATTTAAGTCATCACTGCTATTCACAGAAACAGTTCACGACTTTGCAAAGAATTATACACCTGTGATGTTTATAATCTGCTTCCTCTTTCATTAATCAACCCCTAGGAAATAAATGCTGAATTTTTTTTCTGCTTCATCAGCCAAACCTGGGACAGATATAAGCAAAGCTGGTGGAAATAAGGTTGTAGATGGGTTTGCTGGGAGTAATGATAGCTCACCTGCCAATTTCAGGTTTCTACCAAGATTACCAAATATTCAGGTACAGTCAAACTGGTTTCTGTAATTTGTTGCATTTAGACTACAAAAGTAAAAATGGTCATTATTGTGTGCCTACAGTGCTCAAAATCTCTGAAATGTTTTGCTAAACTTACCAAGAAAATACAAAAGAATTTCTCCCTTTCCCTTCTTTGTTAAGTTCATGGTTCATGCAACAGCTGGTGAGGAGTTGTATATCCCCCAACTATCAATACAGCATGTAAACGCTACTAGCAAAATGGTAGTTAATGAGGGATGAAAACAGATAAAATGCTAAGATTATTGTGTATCTCAGCTGCTTGAAGACAACAGCCACAGATTCCTAATGATGCCACATCATATGATCCCGTTAGAGTCCTGTCAGGGCATTTAGCCTTATACCACAGCTGACTGGCCCTGCTGGCTAAAATACTTAACAGCTGAGAGAACGCGCTCATGGCAAGCATTCAATACAAATGTCCACTGTGTGTTATTTACCGCTCTGTGGTTTTACTTCGTTTGCCTAAACAAAGAGGCAACACAAGAATTAAAACTGTTGCTGTCAGCTAGAATTGGGCTCCACTGGCTCTGACCTCAGGCCTGGTCTCAGGACGTGATTTTGCCATCAAACTCTAACTGACACAGACAATGAATAATGCACATCTCTTATGTGTGATGGATTTGCTCTAATTAATGAGAAAGACCCAAAAGAAGAAAGAAGCTACATGGAGTGACATGAGGCTAGCTAACGCCTCATCCTGCTAGGTCATTGTCCGGTCTGATTTAAGACACCATGCACTATTAAATCAGTTATATGATAACACTGAATGAGTGAGTGATATTTATACGGATAATAGCCCTAGAAATACACAAATCAACTGTGAAAATATGATTTACTCAAACAACAAAGCTGGTTTCTCAGCTTTAGTTCATTCCATGTGATGATAAACAGTGCAGACACTGTAATCATCTGGCTTAATGTTTTTCAAGATAAATATTTTCATAAAACTGCTAAACAAGACAGATAATCCTGAAATCTAGCTCATTATAAAGACTATGTCCTAAATGTCAGCCTAAATTGTGATGTCATGCAGGAAACATGTCCACTTTTCCACAGCAGACACCAGCCAGCCACCAGTGAGAGAGAGGCCAGGCTGACGTTTGTTGAACTGTCAAGAAGCAATCGGGGAATGTCTTCATTATCACAAAGCCTAAACAATATGCAGCCAGCACTGATCCTACCTTTGTATTTTTCCAAAACATCCTCATACGCCTGGAGGTATTCCTGTTCGTCCGAGAGCACAAACGCCTGCGGTGCGTACATGTTGAAAGGGCTCCACAAACTGGACAGTCACCAGCGGGGGGACAGGGACACAGCCTGCGTGCATGCGTGTGTTTGTGTGCATATGTAGCCTGTGTGTATGCGCTGGGGACTCGAAGGCGAGCTGTTGCAAGGAAACGCCCTGCATCCCTCCCATGTCTGCGGTCTGTCCAATGGGCGACACTTCCTCTCCGGAGTTTGCCGGACGTGCTACGCTGAAAAGGATGTCTAAGAGGACTATTAACCCGATACCGGTGTAAAATTAAATTATAACGATACTTAAATCTTGTGTTCTTAGCACAAGAGGAAAAGGTTCACCAAGCAGAACCCCAATGGCGCAAAATCACGCCTGTAAGGAACATGACAGGTGTACACCAGACTGAATGAACTGTTATTTTTTTATAGTGTGTCATAACCTGTCATGCATGTCCCGGCTCCTGACAGACCTCACTGGTTTTGTCCACCTGCCAAATACCTAAAACAACTTTGGCAGCTTCAGTGTTTGAAATTGAGTCTTTCCTGTCAAAAGATTAACCAGGCTATCAGCTTTCACCCCTGGCACAGATTCCCATAAACTGCAGGCTTTCATTGAAAACTTCACCCACGGTATATCCTTATATAATGGGCCATGGCTGCATTTATGATTAAGATTCTACAATGTCAAATAATGCCAAAGTATCATTATAAAGTACTTAAGTGCTATAAAACCATCGTTATCCAAATAGGTTTGTCAAGTAACCACGTCAAAAGGGTGTTTCCTGTCTGGATCTATCAACCTACTTTAAATAACAAAACAAAAATAGCTTACCGTTTGTTTTTAAAGATTACGCCACATACAAAATAACGCCTTGCTTCAATTTAAAGACATTATATCCAGAATAACAGTAGACCAAAATATGTAGCTTAACCCATAGACCATGTTCATGTCATCAATTGAAACAGGGAATATCAGGAAAATACTTTACAAGCCGCTATGCACTCAGTTCCAAAATGCATCGCATACTGCAGCATATCACAGCTTTTCTTGTTACAGTGAGTTATCATCTGAAAGGTGAACAACCAGGAGACTGCCCCTCACCTGCGATCCTGAGCACGGCTCTCTCCGCCGGATCAAGCACGGACCCTCCCTGGATTTTCCTCTTGGACCGCTCATGTCTGGGCAGGTTCCACGGTAAAGTGTCCCCGGGAGCCGGTGATGCCGACCCAGATTTAACACTGTAATCATCCTCGTCTGAGAAATCCGCCGAGGAAGACATGGAGCAGTGCAGGGAAGGGTTCCCCGAACTGGAGCTCTATGAGACAAAAGAAAAACAATGTCCTGATTTCAGCCAAACTGAATGCGAAAACAGCACAGGAATAACGCCCACAAATTCGATTTTTTTCCCCTCACCATCGCAGGTCAAAGTGCGTAATGTGAGCGCACGCTACGCGTTGGAACGCTCGGTGACATGAACCAGCAGCTCGCCTTTATTCATAACAATAGAATATTGAGCCAAATAAAGGAAATGTGAAATTAACAGTATCTGGCTCCCCCGCCAGGTCAAGAATCAGACTTACCACTGTATACATCGAGCCCCGTGAGCTGGAAGAAAAAACAAACTATCCTATTTGTGCGTTTTTGTCATCCAGCCTTCACACATTTCGTGCGTTAATTTAACGGGGTGCCACACCCTTTCAGGGATGCTCCGACCACGAACTCGTCCCTTATCGGAGCATTAAGGACGCAAGGTGATGTCAGATCTCCAGAGGGTTGAAGGGATGGTACGCTGTGTGCTGTTGAGGCAGAGCTGGAGCGTGATGGGAGAGCAGATTGCATGTGTTTCCGCGTCATACCCGGCAGCCAACAGCAGCAGCTCCACCAGCCACGGTGGTGTTAGAGCGCCATCGCTGCACAAAGGTTTCAACTACAACTGGCAAAGTGTCAGCTACAATCTGATCTTAGTTGTAGATTTATTTGCTGTGTTCCAGTTTTCAGTGAGCCCTATATATCTGAACATTCTAGATCATCGATGGGTGGCAGAGCTTATGTGGATGTTCTCGAGCATTTTTTGTCCAGGCATTATAGGCATTAGGAGTTAGAAGCAAAAATATTATAATTGGCTCTATCTCACAATGATGAAGACTCATAAAAAAAATCCTTGATCCGAATGATGAGGCAGATCACCTCCAAAGTCTAATGGATTATTCCGTGGGCCATACCATACCTCCCCCCCAAAAATCAAAATTCATTCATTACTTTTTGAGTTATGCTGTGAACAAACAAAACGCTGGGGGAAAAAAACATTACCTCCACTTTACACTGATTATAGTCTTTTCAACAGATTATCAGTTCTAAATACACAAAGGCCAGTGCAACAATTTTGAATGATTCATCTTGCACGGTTTTGTTAAGTTGTGTATGCAAATATTTCACGAATGATGAACAGTGGGCGTGTCTTATGTACAGTAGGCCTGCAGGACCTTATGCTGGCCTATGACCTTTAAGTCTACTCACTTACATGTAACTCTCCTGTTTCCATACAATAGCAATATTACAGTAGCAAACAAAGGGTTGTTTGTCTTTTGCTCACTGCCATGCTAAGATTTTAACCAGCACAACAATCATTGTATCAATAAAACCTGAAGCACTGATTTTATTTTACTCATGGCAACAAAAAAAAAATCTTTTAGAGGTGTTACAAGCAAAAGCGGCACGTTGATATTATAACTTTTCTATGACAGCTGGTCAAGTTGTTATGTTTGTCATTTGCTGACAACAGCAATAAGAAACAGAAACTGTTTGTGTCTATTGTCTACAGAATTGCAACATAACGAACAGAAGCAGTAAGTTGCACGTTCAGACAGATCAATGGGTTCCTTTGAATGCAGTCTGTTCCAACGTCTGTGTCATGTCTTAACAGAAGGGATAAAAGCTGGGGAGGATATGAAATATTGTGAATACAATACATAATATTCACATCCAGAAACACCCATGGATTTGGTGTTGCAATGATACACTTCTTTTATCTGGAACAAGAAAAAATATTCTCAGATTAGGGCAGCAGTAGATAAAGAAAACCCAGGCCCTGAAAGAGGTCAGTGTGGTTATTTCCAGTCCAGCCCTGTACGTCCTCATTTCTGTGATCCTTCATGTTCCCTTCCACAAAAAAGAAAAAAAAAATCAATATACTGTGGGAAGAAAAACTAAGTGACCTACTTAGAATTGCTAATTATTAGGATTATTAAAATATGGTCTGATACTCATGTAAGTTAAAATTGTGACGAAACACTATCTATTGTAACTGATAACACACAAATCATTGTATTGGTCTTGTCCTTACTGAAAACATCATTCAGACATTTACAGTGTAGACTGGGAAATATATATGAAATACTAGAGACTGGAGTTAGCAAACCTGGAGTCGAATCAATACAACCAGATTGGAGGTGTGTGTACTTTGGCTTATAAAAAATATTTGGAATTTGCTATTCACAAGAAACATCTGCTGGTGTGCACCATGCCTCACAAAAAAAGAGGTCTAAGAGGATTTAACGCACAAAAAGAGTTGATAATGTTGGAAGGTGCTACAGTGCTCGTAGAGTTTAGATAGGCATTAGTGTACAGCTGGACAAATGATCCATAGAGGCAATGTCGCTATGCCTCCTAGAAGTGATCGCCCAGCTAAAAGATGACTCCAAAGGCACAAAGCAAAATGCAGAAAGCAGAAATCATTGGAGCTGCTTAACATCTCTGTCCATGAGGCTAGCATACTCAAGTCATGGTGCACACTTGCACGGAGGAAGCCACTGCTCTCCAAAAGGCAACCAACCAAACAAACACTGCAAACCAACATGAAAACATCATCCCAACAATGAAGAAAAATGGAGGGAAGATCATGACTTGGAGCTCCTTTGCTGCTTCTAAGTCTGGACAGTTTGGCATCATCAAGAGAGAAATTAATTCCCAAGTTTATCAGGGTGTCTTACAGAACAAAATCAGGGTAGCCGTCCATTAGATGAGGCTCGGTAGAAGCTGGGTGATGTCGCAGAACAATATGCTGCAGATACAAAAAGTGCTTGTCTGAGATTATTGCTGGCAAAGAAGGTTCACCCAGTAATAAAATCCACCGGCACAGCAAATGGTTAATTGTTCAATCAGTGTGTCCAACAAACATTGATGAAGGTCGGATTTCTTGCCAGTGTATAATATATGAGGACTCATATCATGTTCCCATGTCATCATAGTAAGTTTGTTAACAGACGTATTAGAAAGGCCACATACCAGCATGTTGCTAGACTACAAAAAAAGGCAATATGTTAGAACTGAGCTTGGGTACATACCTATTATTCAAGTACTGTGAATGATGCACAAATTAACCATTTTATATGCTTTAAATTATATTCCCAGCATTTTATTAATGGAAGATTCTGCCTTTAAAATCCCTTGAAACTTCTTTTGATGTCCTTATTTTCATTAGTGTTAAAGCTGCAGTTTTCATATGTTTGAAGCCACTGACTATGATTTAGATGTAAAAATACTTTTTTGAGCCATATTTGTCATCTTATCTAACATAAGATATCAAATACAGATAACCATCCTTCAAGAGCAGGGTTTACACACTTGCCCTGTTTACTTGAGCAAGTTACTGAATCCTTACAGGCTTCAAAGGCACACTGATGTCCCTGTGGAGGGGAGCAAGCAGAAATATTATCACTTAATCTTCAATAATAATCATAGTTACAGTACTGGGGAGTACTTACAGCTTTGCGTGTCGGGGTGAATTGCACAGACTGATAAAACTCTGGCAGGACTCTTTTCTTCACTTTACGTTTTCTTAGAGTTGATGATGAATCGGGTTCACTCTCAGGAACCTCGACCAGACCGGGCTTTTCTTCTGTCACTCGTGCATGTATGCTCCTTTTTATGTGACGTGGGCTGTGTCTGAAGCCCTGGGAAACATGAACACATTTCAACCTGATAGAAGATTTAAAATTTAGATGATTTCGCAAGAAACTAAAAACCTTATGACCTAGACCTCAGGGTCAGAACTCAAATCAATAGGATAAGGAAAAGCAAACATTTCAATAACATTGATATTTGTAAGTATCACCATCGTCTTTAGACGAGTTTTTCTTCAAGTCCTGCTTATTGTTGGACTTAACAGCTATGATGGTCAGGGGGACTATTCTACAACATTAAGGCTAAAATGTCCTCCTATTGTGTCTTTCAGCAAGATATTGAATGCCTACCAGCTACAGTACTGAGCCGGCAGGGACTCAGTGTCCTATGGTTCAATACAGCTACCTGACAAAGGCAACCTTTAGAGCTTTTGCTTCTGGAGCTTCAAAACCACAGATAATCACATATTGCAATATCCTTATTTTTACTGTCGGCATATAAATAAATATGTTGGAAAACAAACAAACAGAGAAAGAAAAAGACATGGCCTTATGGCCAGTTAAATAAATGGCTGTGCTAAAATTCCTTTCCACCAACAATTTTTAGTTTCAATAAAATTATCCTTTCCATGGGCCCTTAAAGATCAGTTACCCACTGGAACTATTTCATATAAAATAGGATTCCTGAAGGTTTTTAGGCTGTTTTCATGGATGTTTTTTAAATTAACCATTTTTCGGCTTTCCCCCCAGTTTAGAAGATTTTATTTTGAAAGCACAGTGTGTAAAACGGAAATCGACCTATTAGGATCTACTTGACGCATTTAGTCAGCGTCAAACCACAGCAAATGCAGCTTAGGGATTATAAAATTAAAGAGGTTTCGTTCGGCTCACTTACACTGTTTTAGTCTAGTCTGTGTATTTCTGAGAACACATATAAACAGTTTCAGGGCAAAGAATGAAAGTGCAAACTTATGTATTATTTATTAAAAACACATGCGCATTGCGCACATCATGGTCCCTGGATTAGCCACGCAGTACATAGAAACTAACTTTTGAGTAAAGCATATTATAATTGAAAATGCCAGGTGGCCATGCATGGGCATAGGACTTTAAACATGACTCGGTTAAAACATGACTCCTCCCAGCTTTTCGATATTACCCAATATATAAAAAGTTCATCCTACCTCTGATCGAAAATGATGCGTTCGGAGGCCAACTACAGGACAGACAACAGATGTTAGAAAGATGACCCAGCATTTATCCTTCCATAAATGATGACAAATCAATAGCTATGCATGTGTTTGGAAGCCTATAGTAACAACCTAGAAACATTTCAGACCAACTGATTTTGCTAACAGAAAGACTACACAAAAAGAGTACACATTAATGTACCAAGATGAGATGACAGGATGAGGAGATGCGGCTGGCCTGCGCTACTCACCGCGGCTCTTGGAGCGTCCGGACAACACAGATTTTATTGGATGCTTTGCATTACGAAGCCTGCGATGCCAACAGCAGAAAAACAAAATTGTCGCAATAGTCCCGAGCAAAAGCAACAATAGTAGCAACACACATTGAATACTGTACGGCCTTAACAGGACTAAAAACGCCGCAGCGATCATCATAAAGCGAGATGTAGGACAGATCCCGCAGCCTGAGACAGCTGGCTCCTCTCCTCGCCTCAAGCTGGAGATGAGAATAAAACCACTGAGTGACACACAGGCTACGTGGAGCGGCGCACAGCAAACCGTGGAAAACGTTCACTGTGCAGCAGACGGCCCAGACCACTGAGGCACAATGCATGACTCAGCAGAGACGCAAGTTTAATTTATTTATTTTTCTAAGGCACAGGAAGAGTCAGCGGATTCATCTGAGCATCGCAGTCATCTGCTGCAGAGTCGACTGTCCAAAAATAACGCGTCGACACGCTACTAATAACAGTATACGGACATATAACCTATTGAATGTCTGTGAAACTCAACAGTCCAGTGAGATAGGGAACACATTTGTTTTTTATCCTACAAAAAAAACTACAAGGTCCCTGATAGCCTGGCCTATTATTATTCGCAATATACTGCAGCCTAAGTAGTCTATATTTTTCTATAAACGCTTAGCATGCCTGTAAAAAACTAACCATGGTGTAGCTATAGGCCCCGAAATGAGGTGCTATGTCCAGGATTAGAGAGAAAACAGAAACCAAATCCAACTCAGCGTCAGTTATGTCATTTTTGGATGAGCTGATATCATTTTTAACTTTTCTTTTCTTCAGTCGGATTAAACATTGGGCAAACAAAGTGTTATAGTTGACAAAGCTTTATTTGAACCTTTGAAAGGCCAAATGTGCAGTCTGACAAACAGCTCTGACGCTGGCGTGAGTAGGCTACAGGCCTGTTTTCTTGTTTTTACATATGAAACACTATAGCCTGTATTGTTTGTGTATATCAAACTGTGTCCATATTCAAAACACAATATGACTTTGGATTTGTAAGTAAAGCCTGTCTTCTTTTACATAATGGAACATTAGCTCACATGATCAAAATGCATTTATGTACAAACATTATTAAAACATGTGTGTACAGTTATTTGTCCTAGATGACCGCACATTATTGTTGCACAGAAGTTACACGTGGTCTGTCTGATGACCACATGGGCTACGTGTACTGTTTGTGGTCATCACAGCAGTATCACACCCGTATTACATAACTGTGGCTCTGCAGTTGAAAAGCCGTGCTTCCACATACACATGACGTCGCAGAGCAGACTGCGTTTATTTTGATTTTGGAAATTGCAGATAGCTACCGCTCTGTCGTAGGTGGCGGTACTGCACCTTAAGATGGCATGCAAACCGCCATTAACTACAAAAGAAGAAGAAATAGGAACATATAAAATAATAATAATCCATTTTATGTGGCTGCCAGCATGTAGATTTGAAGGGAAATGAAGAGGTGGACAAACCATACATAGAGAACCAGTAGATCTACAAGTTCCATTAAGTAATTCAGGAATTAAGAACTGTTTCGATTCCAGTGCAACATGGAAACAAGGGGGTGGATACTTTATAGTATTTATAATAAAATGAATTACATTTACAGGAATATAGGTAGGCCGAGGAGAGAGAAGTTTATTTTCAACAGAATGAAATTGGGACATTTTAACTTAAACAGTACACTTAAAACAATATGCAAGCACACTAACACGCTATTACGTATTGTCAGCAATATGAACAGGAAAGACAGGAAATGAAGAAAGAATGTAGAAGGGCTGGAAGTCCGTAATTAAATTAAATTTTTTATTTAATTTTTGGAAATATCAAGTGGCCTGGCCAGGATTTTATGTATTTGGGACAGACAGGTCTAATGTGTAGAATGTGAACGTTGACCCACACTCCGAAGCAGAAGGAGGCGGTAATGCTCCTATTAAGCTAGATGCCAAAGGCCGTTAAAAAAAAGATCCATGAAGAAGAAGAAGGGAAAACAAGCTATCGCTCTGTTAATTGAGGAGTCAACAGAACAAGCAGTGGGTAACCTGATGCTCAGGTTTATACTTTTCTTGATTTTAATCCTATGTGATTAACACTAACCCAAGTACAACTTTAGTGTGTTTACCTGAGATGCTTAGGTTGGTTAAAGCTGTTGCAACCGCACAAGTCAAAGAGCTAGCGCAACAGCTAAACTTAGCTTCCCAAGACCCCGAACGCTGGAAGTCCTGGATTGCTGTCAGTGAAGAAGCATTCATTTCAAGATTTCTGCTGACAGTAAAGGGGCTGACTAAACGGTCGTTGAAATACAAACCCATGCTAGCGATGGAGATCAACTTATTAGCGGAAGCTTAGGATATGTCACGTCATTGAAAATGTATGTAAAGTAGCAAAAATACGAGTTGCATCGATGGGGGTGCGGCTTACGTTAACGTGCGTTAACGTTAAACTCGCTCAATACAGCCCATAAGCCCTACGATCTACTGTGGCGCCTACTTGGTCGTCCATTGCAGGACTGTTCTGCAGCTCGGGCGCACAGTGCTGCTAGTGGAGGCCGAGGGGCTTAATGTAGGTTAAGTGCCATTTTTGTAATATGCATAAGTTTGATTTAAAATTGTTCTATTTGAGTAATGCAGCTGAGTGTCAACTTCATTTGAATTGAAATTTATTGTAAACCTGTGGTTACTTAAGGATTAATTTGTGATGGCCTTTTGGCGCCATTGTATGAGACACAGGAAGTTGATTTTCTCTTTGTTTTATTCTGTGAATAAACGAGTGGACGGCAGAGCAACACGGTTTATTACCGTGAGTTGTCGCATCAGCTCAACCCGTAAATACGTTGCACATCACTTCTGCTTATACATGTATGTTTGGAGTTATGGCCGCAGCTTCACATTTTATATTCGTTTATTTTTCCCCCTCAGATAAATGTCTTCGCAAACTCAAACAGATGAAAATGAGGCGGAGGAAGAAGTGGAGTTTGTATCAGTAAGGCTTGCACACTTTTGTTTTAAAAAAAATCAGTAGGTTCAGTGGCTATGATAATTGGTTGCAAATGCTTGTCTGTTGACTGGATTAATTGTGCTATGCTGTAGACCTAACCTGAAAATCAGACTGATTTCTTGTTTTATTTAATTCATAAATATGTCAATTTGATTCCCTTAACAAAATTAACATATGCTCTGTTTATTGTTATAACTGTACCAATAGGCCACTGTGTTTTCTTGGTGATGTCAAAATAAGATACCACCCTTTTTGCATTGCACAGGGTTGGCAGACATCCTTAGGTGTATAATATATGTGTGTTTATAACAGTAAATGACATAGTGTCTTGTACTTGTTTCAGGAGGGCCACCTCAGACCAGTATTGGAATGTATAGATCTGCTCAGTGATAGTGAGGATGAGGGATGTTCGTCATTTACAGGCACAGTGAGTGGCTGAATAGAACACTTTTTAAAAAAATGGACACTGTGAATATCTGTCTGAAATTGTTGTGCCTTTTCTGTCCACTGTAGCTTGAAGATAAAATCAGCCGTCATAAAGCACAAGTTACGTCTACACTCGACAGACTAGCACACCAGGTCGCTCTAGAGAAAAAGGAGCGAGCAGATAAATGCAGAGCGTTCAAGGTGAGATTGCTCAACATAAAAGAAGTTGCTGCCATTTGTTAATCATAATAAAATTGTGTGTGTGTGTGTGTCAGACTATTGTGTTCAGTCTTATTAACAACTCTATAAATAGAAGTTATTTGTATTTTTTTGTTTAAAGAGTAATTTATGCCAAGTAGGGATTTTTTTTTTTTATCTGATGGTATGTGGGGTCAATTAAGGTCAGTTGTAGGAGCAAGAGTGACACCTGGTGGGCAGAATGGGTACAAAGCAAATAAATGGTGCAACCTACAATGCAAGGCTGAACAGCACTTAGAGAATCAATGTTAAACTTTTGGTTTTCACTGACGTGTCTGTCGTATAAGGCAGGTGTGAAAAGCTTGGCAGGAAATATTCTGTTACTGCTCTGTTCTTTTTGCCTCTTTCAGGAGAAGCAGGTTTTACAACAAGCTCATGGACAGCAGGAGCTGGCCTTCAATCTGATGAACGGTACAAGTCAGGAAGCGAAACGCTGTGTGGACATGTGGTTAAAGATGCCAGGTACATTTTTAATCTAGATCAGAAAGCTGTTACATAGTCACTCACGGTGTTTTCAGTCATTCTGTCAGTATTTGTGTTGATTCAAACCCACAGAATAACTTAAAACGTTTTGCTGTCATGTAGTGATTTGTATTTTACATTTGCTGATGCAGTGACTCACTCTCTTTACAGGGATGATTACAGTATAATTTTGTTTTAAGTAATCTAGACACGCAAATGAGACGGCATCCTGTCACTATGCTACAGTGTGTTGAAAGAAGCTGTCAGTTACGTGTGCCCCTGATTATAACGTGCCTTTGTGTTTATTTAGGCCTTAAACCTGGAGTGATCAGTGCTGGTTTTGGAAGAAGGCACAGACCTGTTTCTATCCCCAGAAATAATTCAACTCTACACACTTGTCCAGTGATTAACTGTGGTAGAGTTTATGATAATGTATCTCTCCTTGATGGGCACTTAAAAAGGTGATGATTATTATTATTATTTTCATTTTTAGAATAGTTATAATACTTTGAATTGTTTTCTTCAGTACAAATTATTGAAGCAAAAATATTTTGTGTGCAGATTTGATCACTCCCCCTGTGACCCAACCATAAATCTTAAAGGGAGCCCGTCTGAGTTTTTTGCCTGTGTTGCCTGTGGTCAGTATTTTCAAACCAAAGAAGCATGGAGGGAACATCTTAAGACTAAGGTTCCTAAAGACTCCTGCTCTGTCAACATTTTATTAATTTGTTGTTAAAAGTCATAGTTGGCTATTGATTCAGAAAAGCAAAATAATAAATTCTGACTGTGTTTTAATCATTAGGTGTCCTCATCTACTGCTGACGGTCACTTAATCACTCAGACCTACCAGCAGATTGTGTGTTTTGCCTGTCCTGCCTGCTGCCTTCTCTTCAGCCTCCGAGACGAGTGTTTTCTGCACATGTCAACCAAAAACCACTTCACAGAGTCGCTCGCCATGAATGGTAAGGTTTATTGAACATTTTTATTTTTTATACACCTTTATTAGGCCTGTGAGCGTGATTTAGATACCTATGTGATCTCAGTCTCATGCGACAATAATTCTGTGGTGTTTTCATTAGTAGTGAGATCCTTTGCACCAAACCAAGCGCTCCCTTGTCCTCCCTAAGCTGTGTTCACCAATAACTGCAACTTATAACCTCAAAATGACTTATTTCTGCCTCAGCTGCTGTTCAGCACTAGGTGTATAGAGCCGGCAGCTCAATGTTTGAAAAACAGTTGCAGGACGGCACAGAATATCTTTCACAGTGTCAAACATGTTGGATTTGGTTTTGAATCAGTCTTCTTTTCCTTTTTACGGCTTGTCATGTGATGTAACACATTTCTGCTATTGGTTAACACAATTTAGCAAGGAAAAGGGAGCGCTTGGTTTGTTGCAAGGCATCTCCCTTAATGCAAAGATGGCAGAATCATTGTCACATGAGATCGAGATTTCACAGGGATCTAAATCACAATGTGCATGGAGGAGTGAAAATACAGTTAAGTGGCAATATATGATTTCTACCTCTAATACCTTGAGGTATTATATGAGCAAAAATACTTTTACTTGTTTTCCTCTTGTTTAAGAACCCAGAGGAAGAGCACTGCCACTTCCTGTCCCGCAGTACATTAAGAACCGTCTCATTACTTTGTGCAAGGATGTAACATTCAAAGTCCGATGCTCTTTATGTCACGAAGTACTGATCTCACATCAGGCAGCTCAAGCGCACTTTAAGTAAGTTTCGTTGAGATTATTCTAGCATATTGATATTGAACAGTGTTGAATGTTTGTAGCGCAGACACTGGTTTTGTGTAAATCTTTCTTAATTTAGGTTCTTTGTTGTCCTTTCTTTTAGTGTGTACTGCAGACAGGGCTGTGCGGTGGCAAAGGCTGATAAAACAATAGTGCAGGTAATGAAACAGCTGCAAGTGCAAGGGCAGTGCTCCCTCTGCTGCAAAGTCTTCCTCAGCCAAGGTGAAATTAAGAGACACAAAGAATCGACCCAGCATGATGTGGAGGTCAATCAAACAATGGCGAAAGCACTTCTTCAGCACTGTAGGTTTAGTGAAACCCACAGTGCTAAAGAGAAAAGACAGTCCGCTGGCCTTGAAACATCTTTTCAAAAAAGAAACAAGAAGAGAAGTGATTGGGAAGATCTTCCAGGTAAACGACAAAGACTAAGCCCGAGTGTGAATGGCAGCACTAGCAGAAACTTAGTAACAGCATGGTACTGTGAGTGTGGTCTACAGTTCTCAGAGGAGGCTGCAGCCAGTAAGCATCTCTTGTCTGTGAACCAAATTTTCCATCAGTGTGGCGTGTGTGGCAAACACATGGGAGAGTCTTCAGTCACCCGCCTGCATATGAGTCGCTTTCATGGGGGGGCTCATCTTACGAACTTTCTCTTCTACTGCCGCAAGTGCAAGGTAGAAATGCCTCAGCATGAAGATATCCTGCTGCACGTGTCGGAAGCGCACAGTGGACATACCTACTTCACCGAGCTGGAAGTGCCCGAGGAGCTTGCCGCAGTCACCGATGCCAAGCCATCTACCAGCGGCGATGTCATCCTGCAGTCATCTTTCACCATCCAGCAGAACACAGCCGTGTCATCGTCTTCAGAAGGAGAGCAGACTTGGATGTGCAGGATGTGTGAGGACACCTTTGACTCGGAGGCAGCCGTCCGCAGACACTGCAGTGACATGAGCAGTCACAGCTTTCAGAGATTCATCTGTGGACACTGCCCTCAGAAGTTCTTTAAAGAGTCCACTGTACGTAGACACTGCGTGAATGAGCACGGTGGGCACATAAACAGCTCCCACTTCTGCGGCCTCTGTGACAGCATGCGGTTTGAATCCGAAGACGAGTTCTTGGAGCACTACAAGAGTCTTCACAGTAACGACTACTACTGTATGGATGATGCTGAAGGTGTTCAGACTGCTGTAGCTGAAAGCACTAGCCAGCTTATATGCCAATGCATGGGTTCAGAAAAGAGCAAAGAGGAAATGAAAGCTACATTTACACAATGCATGAGGAATCTGGCCACTGAAGGAAGGTGTCAGTATGTGTGTGCTCCTTGTGGTGTGTCTGTGCCTTCCTATGCACAGATGAAGACTCACGTCCACACACGGCACGCAGCCTTGGACCTGGACAAGACTTTTGAAGTAGAATGTAAAGCCTGCCAGGACAGTTTTACGGATGTGCCAAGTTTCCATAAACACTATCACTCCCAACACTGCACCCTGGAACCCTGTATGAACAGGACCTGCAGAAAAGACCTGAAAGTAGAAGCCACAACTGTAAAAATACTTGATGCTATGGAGCTCAAACCAGACAACAATGGTAAAATCAGTTGTTTTGACATATTATATTACCTCCGTTTGCATGCAGCACTTAATTCCATTTTCAAATGATTTGCAGAGATTGAAGATGAAGTGTTGGTGAAGTTTTTGAACATCGATGAAGCCAACAAAGAGAGTGAAGTATATGAAAGTAAGCAGTAAACACATACTGTAGCCACTCCACACTGACAAAAAGCTGCCAGGCAAATAGTGTTATTTTTAATTTTTTTTTTACATTTACAGGTGTTATGTTACATCACTGTGCTTTTTTTTTTCTTTTTTTGAAAAGCCATGAGAAATATTTCATAGAAGAGGAATCCTAACTATAAAATTAAGAAAAGACATCCCTCACATACTATGCAACTTGTGTGTGGGCATTTTTAAGTTTCTTCATTAATGCAAATTTTGATTAACCTGCTGCCCTTTTATTGTGTATTCTATTACAGATGGTTCAGATGACGAGATGAAGCATGCACTGTCTTTGAGTGCAGAAGAAGCAAGAGAGTCTGCAGGTAGGGTAATATAACTCAAGATGTTAGTTTACTAAATAATGTTCAAGTGCTTTGTAGGATAGATCGAGAGTATTAAAATGTGAACAAATGGAGGAAACTAATGTTTCTTGTTACAGTGTTGTTGAAACTTGCAGTGTTTTATTTGGACATACTGTCACAGATATGTTTATTCCTTTTTTTTAACAGAGTTGGAAGAAGCTCTTAAAAGAAGTCTTGTGGAATTCTAAGGGCTTCATAGCTTTTGTGTTCATCAGACAATATGGTGAAATGTTTTGTATAAGGTAATGGTGTTCCAACTGTATTAAATAAAGGCTAACTTGTGTAATTTTTCCATGTTTTTGAATTAAATGCACCGTATAACAGACTTCATTTTTACAAACCCTCTCTACAGTGTACCACCCAGATCTTACTGTTGTTGCCAGATCCCCCATTTTGGAAGGTTGGTTTGTGGCTGTTGTGAAGACTCAGCACTTTGGTGTGTCAACACACTGCAGGATGCCTTAGCTGAACTTGTGACCTCCGTGCTAATTATGTCTTTAATTGCAGTCGGTCTCCACTGGACACTTGAATCTGCTGTATTATGAGAGCCAGTCCTTCCACAAGTGCTCCCATACGGGTCCTGACCTTGATCGGAAAGAATATCAGACCATTCCCTTAAAATGAAAACGACCAGGCTTATGTCTGTATTGCACAGCTCAGGAGTCAAGAGTACTGCAAGAGGCCTTATTGTCTTGTGCTTCAGAAATATGATGAACCAGTTTGAATGACAGGGTACATGGTGCACTGGAGTAAACACTGTGCTTATGCACTTAAGGGAACAAGTTAACTGGGACTGAACCTTCCTAGTTGTAGAATTTGGCAGCTGTCACCTGTGTGGCTATAGTTTCAGAAACAACAGTGTGAAGAAGCTCATCCAATTTTCATCTAGCAATTACAGAACCTTCAGCAAGTTGAGTAGAACAAGGCATATTGAATTGGGCAGTTTATTAAAGGTATACATAAAATATACAGTCATGTTTTAGTCATTGAAATCCATAATCACAAAAATGAATAAGTTAAAAAGGTTTTATATTTAAAAAATTGCAATGATGAATATTGCAACAGACCCATCATATAAGACATTTGGGCTAAACATTTCACCTGAATATATTTGTGAGATAAAGATTTGAAAATAAGTGGCGGCTACCAAAGCAGTTTTATGTCTGTGAACATGTGAAGGGATTTAAAGTATAGCTTAAAGAATTTCTGAGGGGTTGCTAAAGCTGCTATGGGACAACCAGGGGTCCTTGTTCTGGGCTCCTCGGGAAACTTCTGTGAGGAATGAGTGAAGGAAGTTGAAGCCCATGTAAGGAGATGTTGTCCCTGTGGCGCTGCGGTCAGCTGGGCGGCTCGGACTGCTCAGCTCACATAGGGTTTCCTCTCCTCTCCGGGACGGATCACAGTAACGGTATCGCTCACCATCATGGCTCAAGCGAAAATACAGGCGAAAATGAACGAAGC